>NW_021940604.1:23016758-23018177 GCF_001715985.3 Manacus vitellinus
CCAGCCCCCTCGGTCCGCCCGAAAACATCTTTTCTTGTCTGTCAGCAGTAATTAGATATCCTTGTGGTGACAGAGGGATGCACGGCACCAGCACTTTGTCTCGGGGGAAAGGAATACGTAGATATGCTCGCACACACACAAACAGAGACCGCCAATTTTGCTGCTGCCTTCCCCCCCCCTTTTTTTTCTCTTCCCCTCCTTTTTTTAGCCTCAGGGAGTGGCACCGAGCGGGTCCGGCGGCTGTCCGTGGGTCCCAAGGACTCCCAGCGCCCACTCCCCGGTGGCCCGGGCGGCTCCTCGCCCGCGGAGGGGACAGCCCCTGCGAAGGAATTCGGGGACATCCCAGCCTGGCAGCATGGATCGGTGCTCCGCAGCCGCTCCTCTGTTCCGCCCCACTCCTTTCCTTCCTTCCAGCGAGGATTCAGTTTGCTGTCAGTGCTCGAGATTTCAGTTAAATTCTTAGGTGAATACGAGGAGCGGATTTACGTGAAAATTTTTAAGTCTGTCGAAGAGAAAAGGATACATTTAGTTATCTACATGAAAAGGAAACCTCTCTTAAACGAATTTCTAGGGCAGAAACACGTTGACTGTAATAACAGTGGCCTGAGGGCCGTCATTTCGTTCCTCTCTGATAGGCGAATTTCACGGCATTTCCGAACGCGGGGCCGAAGTTATCAAATCCCCGGCTCTTCGCGATCACCCATCGGAGAGACTCTACACATTTATTTCCACCCCTAGTCCTTAAACCTGTAGAATACCAGCGCCTGCAGCTTTTTTTTTTCTCTTAAGAGTTTAATTACTTTAATATTTTCAGTATAAACCTGTTTTTATCTCTTAGGGAGAGAATTAATCAGAGTAAAGGAAGAGTCGCAATATCCAAGATGAGTTGGACGATAAAATAAATTAGAAATCCATGAGGGACAAAATTGTTTTTCTTTCCTTATATCGGACACACGGTGGGTTTTTTCTAAATGTTCAGACGACACAGAGGCACATAAAATATGTAATTGGCGTATAATGGAGCAGTACACAGGGAAAGACTAACAAAGTAGTCGTACGCATGAAAATTGAAGTTGTGTGCCACAAAGGCAGACCTTTCCATGGGGGAAGGGCTGAATGTGGTAAAATCATGTAAAATCTCCGTTCTCAGTAACATCTCGTTATTAGGAATGATGACTAAACCTCCAGGATTATTCTGGACTGTAAGTTATCAAGAGCCCACTAATTTCACATTAAAACCCATTGACTGCAACAGCGTGATTGAAGGGTTTTTAACAATTAACATAATCAGAAAATGAGCGGAGATAATTTTTATTCAACTCATTACTTTTTAATCATGTATTTCTTTTAATTAATATCTGCTCCGTGAAAATAACAAAAAGCCGAGTCCCAGAGCGGCCCCGGGCAGGAGGGGCGACC
>NW_021940604.1:23018287-23170549 GCF_001715985.3 Manacus vitellinus
CAAAGCCCACCGCCGGGAGCTGCTGCCACGGCCTCTCCTCAAAACAACCCCCGCCCCATGTCAAAAAGGCCCGGCTAGTATCGGGCTCTCGGACTCCCGCCTCCCCAAGCCCCGACCTCAAGGGGCGCAGGACAGCCTGGGCATATCCCAGATCCCCGACGCGGCGCCGAGCGAGCTCTCCCCAGCCCTACCCTGCCAAGGAGAAAGGGGTGGAGGGTTCAGGGGGGAATGGGAAGCCGACCCCAGCCCCGGGAAGGCTGCCTATGCTGTCGCCAGTGTCAACAGGTGGCTGCTGCTGCTCAGCCCCACAGCCCTCGGAGCCCACCTCACCTGTGACAGGGGCAGCGTGCCCAGCACCCCTGTGCGTGAGGCTGCGGGGGGGGGGGCCGTGTACCCCTGTGTATGTGCCGGGTTTCATCGACTCCTGTCCTTTCCTTTGATGAGTCGTTTAAGCCTCCCTTGTGACAAATTCAGGGGTTGTTGTGAGGAAGGGAATACCTGACTTGGAAAAAACCCCAAAACCCCTAAATCTGGGCTCTGGACATCCGCGCTCCGAGGGAAAAAAAGCCACAGCAGTTCTCCAGAGGTCTGCGTGGGAGTGAGCCCCGGGAGGCAGCCCCAGCACTGTCCTCGTCGAGACAGAGCCGTGAAGAGGGGAAGGGCTCACCTGAAGTCTGTCCATCCATCTGTCCATCCGTCTGGACACTCATCTATCCTCACCACCACCACCTGCCCCACTGCTCGACGCCCCCCGAGGTGCGCGGGAGGGCTGCGGGGGGAGAGCGCCTGTGCTCGCACGGGAGGGGGTTTCACGCTCGTCGCCGGGGCCACGCACCTTGCAACAAGGAACCGTGAAGGAGAATTCCTGCGGCGGGTGTCCAGCTGTTGGACGGAGCTCACAGAAGCTGGCCCCACTCGGTGCTGGGACTGGCCGGTGTGTGTGTGTGTGTGCGTGTGTCTGTCCCCGCTTTCACCGCAAGCGAAGATGTTGAAAATCCCGTGGGAAATTTCCGGGATCAACTGTTCCTTATTTTTTTTAATCATTTGTTGACAAAGGTATCCAGGCTCTGAATAGCTGGAAGACAGTGAGACATCAGTGCATGTAAGACAACCTCAGACATTCAAAAACCCGTGCTGCTGACAAAGGCTTGCCCAAACTGATGAAGAATTGACAGGTTCGTGTTGAATAAGTAACTCCTCTCTTTCAAACACTTCAGTGTAGAAAGAGTAGGAAAATCAAATTTTATCCTTTTATAAAGCCTCACAGCCTGACCTCTGTCTCTGGAACCTCCTTTCTTGAAAATTTACTTTGGGTCCTTTGGCCCTGGAAGGAGCCAGTGTAACTGTCCCCTTAAATGTGGATTGGAGCTAAATCCTGCCAACCAGAGATTTCAGGGGCGTGGTGTGGGCAGGATGACCAGGTTGCCTCCACTGGCCCTGCAGGTAGATTTGTACAGTTCCACCCAGCAGAGAAAGATTGAGTATGCAGTATTAGATCAGTTTCAAGACTGGAAATGGGTTGTGGGTTTTTTATCAGTTGCTGTTAAGTCAGTCGGTTTGGACTTTTTTTTTTGAGATGAGGTGGAACTAACTTTTTTTTAAATAAAAACACTCTAAATGGAAAAAAATAATTTTAAAAAGAAACTATTACAAATAAAACATCCATAATTATAATTTCAGCACTGTAAGTTACATTCACTACATGTGATGTTTACAACTGAGACAGTATTTGCTGTTTGGTTTTTTAACATAAATTCCATGTGAACTCTTGGAACAGGGTAAGTGACTTTCAGGTCACAGCAACAGGCTGAGACTGAAACATGGCAATGAACACTGTGAGGTGTGAAGGCAACTGTTTACAAAATTTCATCCAGTCTTCAACTGTCTGTAGTCTTTTGGAAGTGCCTGTTCATTCCTGCTAGCCATCTGGTACTCAGCATTATGTTTATAACCTCTTGACCAGAGCACACTCCCTTTCTTGCGTGCATGCAACCTCGGTGAACTCAGTTGAGCAGATTTGCAAATTCACAGATGAGAAAGTTTGGCCCTTTGTGGAAACCACAATGGACCAATGCTGGTGACATACCCCAGGCAGGAACAACACTTGGCTCTTCCCAGGTTCCTCACAGCTCACAACAGTGCAGAGGCTACAGCTGACCGAGGCCTGGTGGGACAGTGGACTTCTCCTCCAGAGCTGTCTCTCTCAACCCTTCACCAGTAGGCACCTTGTTGCTACAATAACCTAAAATTGTGTTGAATATTTCTATTTTTTTTTTTTAATTTTCCCAGAATCAACATAGATTAGGGTAAGCAATGCTTAAATTTCAATACCTTTACTGAAATAACCTATCGTGTTTATGCTATCTTCTGTTAGGGCTCATCTTGCTGTGGTCTTTTATCCAGAGAAGAAAGAAAATATTTTTTTTAGGAAATCATATTAATAAATAGATAATTTTCTACTATTATGGGTGAAAGGAAATACCTAGGTACAATGCAAAGAAGAGATGTAAAGCAAAGAACTCACCAGGACAGACTTGGAGACGTGTCAAAATATTCTTTTTCCCTTAGCTAATTAGTTCAGATGTTCGTGTTGTCTCCTTTACCATTGTTTCAGTCCTGGCCACGCATATGCAGGAGGAAAGGACTCCTGCTTTTGGAGAGTGTCCTCCACTGGCTCATCCCAGGGGGGCTGTACCACAAGGAGTGAAACTTGATGGGTGCACAAGCAGATCCAGTGTCTGCTGAAGCCCAGCCATTCTCTTCCCTCATGAGTCATGTTCTAGGCCTGTGTTTTGGGAACTTGGTAAAATTCAATGGAAATATATGACCAGCAAGAAACACTCTATGCAAAAGGGAAGAACAGCTTTGGATTGCTTCCTACTGAAGAGAAGACTGGGATGATAACTCACTGACTCCAGGGTTACTAAAAGCAGAATTTGGCTCACTGGGTATTTTTGAACATGGATAGTCATCCACACTATGAAAAGAATCTACCTTTTATATTATTTGCGTCAATCAAGAAGTTATTCGTGTTAATTTCACTATTATGATGCTTCTAATGTTTCTGCTGTGTTTTAAACATTATCTTCAAATGTCTCTTTTCCTTCCTTCATATTTCTTTTCCCTATACATTGGTTATTTCATCAGTATCATCCTGTTTTACTGCCATGAAAAATATGCAGTCTAACAGCTCTTCTTTCATTTCGTAACAAACAGCACAATTAAGACTAATTAGACTTAATATGAGTAAGGAAATGGCAATGCCACCCAGGACCTTAAATGTGATATCATTCAATTGCTCAAGTGCAGCATCCTGGAAAAAAAAAAAACCAAAGAAAAATCCCATCAACTTATTTCTAACTATATCTTTACAGACTGGCATGATTGTCTACTGTCAATTATTGTTTTTCTAGTCATGATTCTAAAAATATAATGTACTTTTTTTTTTTCCTTTCCACAGCAAAAAACTCTGACAGGTGCAAGGAAATGATATTTCTTTGTGCAATGGATTCATAGAGAGGATAATACGCAAACATTTAAGGTCTAAGCGAAGGTCATATGGCACTATATATGATTTCTGAAGCTATCATGCTGTTATGCACTTACAGAAAATAAGAGCCTTCATACAAAGATGTGGGGTTGTTTTCTCTCTTCAGAAATGTGCTGGTGTTAAGGAAGAGGGTTAGCTGATGTCTGTCTCAGTGTTCTCTCTCTATCTCCTTGGAAATGGGGAAATTATTGATGGCTTTCTGGCTTACCATTACAGGTCACTTCAATGCCTTCTGATACCCTAGCCACAGCGTCAGGACAGTGTCCTGCTGAGCTTGTCCCAGCTGCATGTGGTCTGAGTATTCACAAGAGGTTACAAAAAACATAGGCTTCAGAAGAAGGTGGATATGGAAAATGGGTCCTGGGCAGGTCTCTGTGGACAGTCTCTAGAGGATATTGGGTGGAGGTTCATGATTCTCCAAAATGAGAATATGGTGATTTGGCTTAGGTGAGCAAATAGTCTGCTTCACAATTTGCCATATAATTGCCCAAGACAAACACATTACAGATCCTGGTTGAGTTGGACAGCCAGGCACAGTAGGTGTAGTCACACCTCTTTAGAAAACTGTGATGTTATTAGTCTTTCCTTGTTTCATTTGGCAATTCTGGGAATAAAATGATTTTTGCAGAACATTCTTAAAAAAGTATTCTGTATGAGTCACTGACACACATTTTCCATAAGTCTAACATTGCTGAAGTTTTAGTTGGTGAAAGCAGTTTCTTGTACTCAACCAGAGAATGAGGTTCCTGAGTGTGTCTTCACATTTGGAATGGACTGCCAGGAAAAGTGGTGGAGTCACTGTCCCTGGACATGTTTGAGGAAAGACTGGATGTGGCACTCAGTCTAGCTGGCATGGTGATGATGGTCATAGGTTGGACTTGATGATCTCAGAGTTCTTTTCCAGTCTAAATGATTCTGTGATTCTGTGATTTCAAGTGTCTGGCCTTCCCTGATTCCCTAGCAGCCAATGCAACATTATTGCTCCTGAGTACTCGGGCTGGGATTTGGCATCTGATTTGCAAAACCACTGATAAACTTTGGGGTTTTCTGAATTAAAGACTGAACTTATTGTAAGTCGACTATCCTTTTTTTTTCCCTGATTTTTGAGTTCTTTTGCTCATTCTTCAGAGATTAGTGCAGATGTGACTCTGTCTTCTTGCCCTGAGTGAGAAGGCTTTCCTATTCTTAGCTATGCACATAGAGGAATAATGCTCCAATGGGACAGTGCTAGCAGGCACAGTGGCTCAAGCTGGTCAGAAATGGTGTAGCTAGATAAATGTTTGTCAACTGCTTTTAAACTAAGATTACACAACCTTTGAAAATAAGAGTTGGTTCAGACCATTGTATGGTATTGCCAGGATGAGTTTGACTTGCAACTAACCAAAAATGACTCAACATGACGAGTTTATTTAACATATTTACTTCCTCTCAAGTTCATTGTCATGGGTGTGATGAAGATGCATTAATTAATTAATTAATTATTAATTACATATGTGGTACTGTTTTCTGGACCACTTTCTGATGCTCTGTGGAATCTGAAAAAAAGTCATTTTAATTGGGTTACTTGCTGTTAGGCTTTGACATCAGTCACAACCAGCACACAAGGGAGCCAGCACTGACCCTGTGAATTAATAGGTACATGCAGAACTGTAATGGAGATGGGGAAGAAAAACTTTCCATCGGCAGGGAATAGTTGTGCAAAGAAGATATAATACACTGATCCTTTGTTAATGTTAAGATTTGTCATCTTTGCAATGAAATTGGTCAAGAGATTTCCATTTCCACAATGCCAGAAACAGCTCTCTGTGGATAACCTTCACACCTCCCTGTTCTTGTCAGCCTCTATTTCAGATGAAGAGTAGTCTGTCTTCTGTACTGCAGTTTTGACTTTGGAGGCAGAGCCTTTTCTCCCCTTTCATCCTGCCCTCTGAGCTGCTGCCTGCCCCAGTCTCCCTTTCTGAAGCAATACCACTCTCCAAGCACCCAGCCTCCCAGTCATGCCTGACTCCTTTCTCTTAGTCATCACTTAATTTTCTGTCACTACTTTGACATTTATGGTCTGATCCTCTTTTTCCAGCTCTTTGGTGAAAATGCTTTATCCAAGCCATGATCCTTTGAAGACAAAAAGAAAACTTGAAAAAAGAGTTCAGTTCTCAGCTCTCAGTGGCATAAACCAGGAGAAAGAATACTGAAGGTAACAGGGAGACAATCAGAAGGGATCAGCTTCAAACTGTTAGTTTTCTCTGGTTCACACTGCTGTCTCTATAGATCCAACAAGATGACATAAGAAATCAATACTCCTTTGCTGTGTTCAATTTCTGCACTGTTAAGGTAAGACTCTTCCTCCTGCTGAATGACGTACTTTCTTATAGTCAGGGCAGGTATTGAAACACTTGGATGTATTTTCAAGAATAATTGGGACTGTATAACCTCAGAAGGTTTCTGATATTCTTAGATATTTCTGAGATTTGCAGGCCAAGGTCAAATTCTGCTTGCTTTAGTTGTGAGTACAACCCCTTTGACAGGGTTGAGCAGAAAGGTAATGTCACCACTTCTGCCTGGTAACAAAATTCATCTGTTATCAGAGAAGGGGTCCATGCCTTCTTCAAGCCCTGGTTCTGAACCACAGCTGAAAAAGTTAGTGACTTGCTATTTTTACTTTGTAAGATCATGCTTATTACTGATAAAAAGGAGAAGCATTTAATGACCAGACATCTTAGAGGTCTACAGCAATGCATTTATTAATGCTAGAAATGTTTATACTCCAGTTATGCCTTGGAGATTTCATCTGAAAGTCTTGAGTTTGGTTGTTGGGGTTTTTTTAATTCTTCTCCTTCCTCTTTTTCTTTTTTCTATTTTTTCTTTTTCCTTTTTCCCTTTTTTTTTTTTTTTCCCTCGCCCCACCCCCCGAGACCAGTTTCCACTCGGAGGAAGAACACGTTCTCTCGCAGGAGAATTTTTAAGTTTCTCAAGGCGTGGGAAAACGAATCCTCCTTGACCTGCGAAGATGAAGGCGCAGCTTTACCCTCTCCAGCCGGTCCTTCCCGGTGCCCGTGCAGACCCACGCGACGGATGCCTCTGGTGACGATGGTAAGCGACCAGTCCGGGGCGTTTTTCCATTGCTCCCTCGGGATGCAGCTGCTGTCAGGGCTGTATGGGACACTCCGAGGGCCCTTTCTAGCCCCCCGCCGCCCCTCGGTGGGCGATGTGCGGGAGTGCTGCTGCCCTCTCCCGGGGGGATGCGGGCAGCCCGGCCGTGTCCGGGGTCCACACTGCGGGGACACCCCGCTCCCTGTGGCAGGACAAGGGGGCTTTTTGGTCGCCGGCTGGGCCGAGGGTAGTTTAGGGGTGGCAACCGGTCCCTGTTCCCGTCTCCGGGATGCGGGCGCCGGCTTGCTACAGGCATTACCGCCGCCCCGGGCTTTGTCGGTGCTGAGGCTACACCCCTGCTAGTGAGCTAAGGAAAGGTGACCATCTTCTGGCCCCGCGGCTACCCGGCCACACGCATCCTGCTAAGCAGCTTCAGGCTTCCACACGTAGCAGCCTTGCTAGACATGGTCCCCAAAACAGCAGTCCCCGTGCAAGAGAGTACTGTCTGGCTTTGGACAAAGCCTGGGTGGAACCTGCTCGGAGACAGGGCAGGGGCACTCAGGGAAGGTCCAGGACGCAACCCAGGGCCCTTGCCCTGATCATTTGCAAGTACAGGAAATGTGATAATTTTTTGATCAACTCTCACATTTCTCTCTGTCAAACTCATGATGTGCTTTTAATTTGTTTTTATTCATTGCTTTGGAAGCCAGTTCTTCAGAGTTGAGGCATTCAGCCCACTCAGAGAAGTCAGATGCTTTCTGTTGGGTGCTCTTCGACTGCCTGATGGCATCTTTATTGCCTTTGTTGTTGTGTTTTCACAAATCTATCCTGAATATTTACAGGCCGTGACATTTACAATATGACTGGCACAAGTCAGCACTGGGTGGGCCAGGTGACGTGGAGCTGGTGGAGCTGGGTATGACTGGGTGTGTGGGGAGCTTCAAACAGTTATGAACTCCCGGCAGCTGCCACTGTTGTGGCACCGTCAGCCAGCACTGTCTACTGTCACTGGTGCCATGTGTGCAGTACTGAACCGGCTGCAATAAATGGATGGGGCCATTCCTGCTTGGCTCTGTTATTCCTGGAGGGACCATGCTATGGAATTGCAGGGCTCTGCTTCGTCTCTCTGGTGTGTCTGACCAGAGCACTATAAACCCCAGACTCAGTCAGAGGCCCATGGAAATGGCTGAAAAGAATTTTAGTCAGATGGGACTGGTATGGGGTCAAGGTCCTACCAGATAGCCTGGCACTTCAACCCTCAGCAAGGGGTTACCTACTGCTCTACTCTCTTCTCCTGAGCTGAGCAGAAGAGTTTTCCTTTCGTGGCTGCGGTTTAAATCAGAATCAGCCACGGGGAAGTTTGGAGCTAGGTACCAACAAAGGTGGTACCTGAACAAAGGTGTCCAGCTTCAGATAAGATGCGGGAAATACGTTGCCTGCAGAAAGTTGCAGTTTATTTCTCCATCATCAATTCTTTCTCTGTTTTGGGATTATTTTTTTTTAAAATTGTTGCTGTATTTCAGCATATTTTAAAGTCACTTCCCATACCGCAGATACCCTTCGATTCCCTTTGCGGTGGGAGAGAGCGTGAAATAGATGAAACGCACGGCACAGACACCGCGCTTCCCGCGGAGCAGGACGCATCCGAGGCAGGTACATCCCCCGGGCACAGGTACAGCCCCTACCCGCTTCCGGCCCTGGGGACGCCCCAGCGCCGTGTCCCGGGACGAGATCCCGGGCGACTATTACCCGGGACGGGATGCGGGACGAGGGCCCCGCCGCTCCCCGCCCCGCCCCGGGACACGCCCTGGGCCGCCGGCTGCTGGGCCCGCCCTGCGCCCCGCCCCTTCCCCGCTGGGACCAATGAACGGCGGCGCTCTGCGGCGGGGGCAGGGGGGGGGGGGGGGCCCCCCTTCCCGGCGCGGGGGCACTTTCCCGGTTTTCCTTCGGCAGAGGCCCCGGCCCAGGGTGGCCCCGGCCGCCGCAGTTTATTTTTTTTTTGCTGTTTTCTTGGGTTTGGGCTGCTTTGCTTTGTTTCCCTGGGCGGCTCCGCTGTGCCTTTCCGGGGGGGCCCCCCTTTTTATTTGCCGGCACCGCACCCGGGCCGAGGAAAAAAAAGCCGCGCTGGGGGGGGGGGCCCCCCGGCCCACTGGGAAGGGCGGGGGCGGGAAGGGGGGCTGGCGGGGGAGCCTGTTTGGGGGGGCCCGCGGGCTGCCCGGCACTGCCCGAGCTGGAACCGAGTGCCGCAGCCGCTGGCCGCTTCGCGGAGGGCTGCCGCGCTGACGGGCTGCCTGGCGGCGCGCCCCGCCCGGTGCGGCGTGCTGCCAGGAGCCACGGGCTCTACCGCCGCCTGCTCACACTGTACGGCAGCATCGCCCGCGCCGTCGGGGTGCGTCCGGGGTGAGGGAGGTGCGGGGCTACCGGGGCGGGCTGAGGGCCTAGGCCCTTCTCTTGAGGCTTCCAGCCGTGGGAGTTCAGTGCCGGAGCACGTCGGGTGGAGGTGGGATCATCGGGAAGGCAAGCTAGAAGCCTCACCGGGGTGCGCAGGGCAGTTTGGCAGAGTCTGGGAATGTGTGAGAATCGCTGCTGCCAGTGACGGCCACCTCCTGCTCCGTGGGGTGGCGTGGTCCGTGTAGCCAGCTCCTGGCATGGCCAGGGGCAAGTAGCTCCACCTGCAGAAAAAAGCTGTGCAAGTGGAAAAACTTGAGCTGTTCTTGCTGCTGTAGCAGTGGCTGAAGCAGTGCTCTGGCTTACATGTCGTATAGCACTAATGGGGAACACTGCCAGAGCTTAGTTGCCTGACACTTCTTGGAAAATGGATGGTCTGTGAAACTGTGGTGAGTGATGCACATCATTTGTAAGGAGCCATGTCATGGTTTTCTTGGCTCCAAAGGTGATGGGAGTGTGTGGCAGCAAACTAGAAGTCTTGAGCACTGGCTGGAGTCAATGCACCCTCCTGGTGGGAGAACCTTGGCTGAAGCTGGGTTTTCAGACTTTGATCATACTTTGGTTTGGTTTTGGTTTTCGGTGTTTTTTTTTTTTTCCTTTCATTTCTTAGTGTTGGATGTGGTTCATGGCTTGTTTTGTGTGTTCTCACCCAGTTTATCCATTTGTAAAAGTTAGTTCCTGGGACGATGCGAGGATGACATTAGTGGATCAGACCAAAGGACCTTTGATCTGTGATGAAGTGGGTGCCCTGGTAAGAGAGCACATTTATAGTAGTGCGTACCCTGGACTGTGCTTCCAGTCTTGAGATTTCTGAAGAAACTGCCATTGATGAGAAAAATCTGTTGCTTTTTAAACACAGGGAAACTTCAGGTGCTGCAGTGTCCAGCTGCAAAGCCTTTCACAGCTTAATTACCTGTTGTTGAAAAAGTCTTGCTTTTGGGTGATGTTGGGTTGTTTGCCCGGTTCTCCTCACCACTCCAGTGCTTGTATTGGAAAAGTGCATGGATGTTCACTTGGTAATTGCCCTTTCCAGGGCAAATATATAGCCACTGGTCTCGTGTTTTAGTTTGCAAACATGTAGTCTATTTTATCTGTTTCTCTTATGGAAGCTGTTTGTACCAGTGACTAGGTAGTGTGAAAGGGAAATATTTAGTATGCAATTCTCTTGGGTACTTTTAGCATAATATTTTGGCTAGGAATAGGCTGCCAAACATACTCCAGTACTTAGAATATGTATGAACACATTGTAGCTGCTCTATGAACACATTGTAGCTGCTGTGCTTGAATACTGGCAGCTTGGGAGGACTGGTCCACTCTGTGGTCTGGAAGACAAATCTGTATGAGAGAACATTTGGCTTTCCTTCTGTGTGTGGATTAACTAACCAAGTAAATAAAGGAGATGACCTCTTGCAACCTCAGTCCACAATTACAAGTGGTCAGGTATCTGATGTTTTTATCTTAACAATAGTTAGAGTGCAGTGTGACAAGGGCAGCCAACTTAAGTGTTGGACATCTCTGAAATGTAAAATCCTCCTCCCTAGGCTAATTAAAGAATCAATTAGGCAAACATACAAAAGGAATTACTTAGGTTTACTTGATTCAGTTTTGGTAAAGTGTTTTTTCCTACTCATGAGCCCAGGTGGTGAGGAAATTTCACAGTTAGAGCCTTTGTGAAGCAACCAGAGTTTCCCAGATAAGCAACATTCTTGTCTTCTCTAATTCAGTAGAAATGAAAGTCAGTGAATGTGGGAGTTACCAGATGTGGCAATATTTGACTTCTGCAGTTGAGCCTCCAAAGGAAAGGTCTTGTTTAACCCAGCCCCCACCCCATTTTAACAAAGAGAGGCAGAAAGTGGATCTCTTGTAAAGCTCCATAAGGAACAAATTTCTCATTAAAGAGATTATTTTTTTCTATGTTCCACGTCGCTTATCAAAGAGGCTTTTGGCAGCTTTGGCTATTTTGAGAAGTGCTTAAGTCAATTTAGCAGCCAGAAACCAGGAGCTAGAGCATGGCAGTCAGCTGACTGGAGGTCATGGTTCCGTATCTGAATTCTGACTGGGAGACTTCCTGTTCTGTAACTGCTTTTATAATTTATCTCCACTTTTTTACGAGCTTGGTCCAGAGAATAAGTTGCTATATGAGTTGTACCAGAGCCTGCTGGGAGGTGTTGGGTGGCTCACTGAGAGAGATGAGCTTGGTGCCTGTGTGTGGGGAGGATGAGAGCCCAGCCTGGCCACAGGCCTGGGGGAGTGAGCGCAGGCACTGCTTTACAGAGGACTGTTCCTGGTATTGCTGCACTGGGGGGAAGTTTGCTGTTGGTAGAGTACATTGGTACAGTGGTTTTGGAGGCTGTTTCTATTGTTTGGGTTTGGTTTGTTTGAGACCACTCCATTGCTTCAGCTCCTTCAACTGTTCCTTCTGTCTAATGAGAACAACCCTGTCATTTTCTCTGGTTGCACATGCCTTGAGCTGGCTCCTGTGGTAGCAGCCCAGGAGTGGATGAACATGAGCCACCTGGAAGAGAAGGCCCTGTCTTGTGCTTGTTTTTTCTTTTTATGTTGTCATGTATTTTTGACTGACTTGCGTGCATTTCCTAGTAGGTCTGCAGAGACCACTTGCAATAAGCTGTGTTGTTCACAGTATGAGTTGGAGGATCAAAAGATTTTTGTTCCATCAGTTCTGCTCTGCTTTTCTGGAAATATCGATGCGATGCGTTGTGTGATTGTTTAGCTGTGCTTGTGCAAACTATGTTTCAAAATTTTCCCTTTGTATTTTTAACACTTGTTTGCTTCTTTTGTTGTTTCCTTTTGTTTCTAGAATTCTTCTGAGAGCCACAATTGTGCCAAAAGCATCTTGACCTCAGACAGGCTGCAGATAGTTGTGACCCTTTCGGAGTTCTTTAATGAAACCTGGGAGGCAGCCAACTGTGCAAGTATGTGACTCATTCTGTAGCTTTTGTGCTGCTGTTATGGCTTAGCCCCAGAATTTGCACAGGTCAGAACTGTACTTATTTGTTTGAATATCAGTAGATAACATGCAAATCCTAAACTATAGCCACTCCAAGAGGGTTTTCTTCTGTAAGGGCCAAAATTTGAGGGCAGTAATCTGTTGGAAAACTTAGTTGTTATATAAATATTTCTTTTAGATTAATCTTTCAAAAAGTAGTCTTGCTAGTTTTCCTTGTGATTTACTTTGCTGGAGAATTTTTTTAGCTTCATTGTGGTTTTTTGTCTGTCTTTCCATTTTTAAAAAAACTTGCATAAGAATCTTTTCCTTGTTTGTTAGGAAAGTTATTAACTCTGGGATGCTTACATATTGAACAGTATCTGCCTCCACAGCCATGATTTGATTTCATTTTATGGGTGGAGAGTGTCCAAGTGCATACTTGCATCTCACGTCCCAGTGCTGGTGCTGCTGTGCTGTGCTAACAGCTAAACTATGGCTGTTTGCTGTTCCCCTGGTGTGCTTTGTGGGACCCTGCACTAACAGGTGCACTAGGAAAGAGTGGGAATACCACTATGGAGCTGAGTGTTAAAGATGCTGGATTTGCTGCAGAATCCCTTGAGAGCCCAGAAGAGTTTGTTTTCGTTTGTGAGGGCTGGAAAGGCAGAACAGGAGCAGCTCTGTGGACTGTGCTGTCCTACCATGCTTAACCTGTGGACTGTGTGCTGCCTACCCAGTGCCTAGCTGAATGCTTTCCCTCACTGCTGCTGATGCTTGCTTCTTTCAGAAGAATTTTCTAGGATGTTGGCTTGCTCTCATGATGCTGTTGCTGAACACCTAAATTCCCAAATACTCTTGTTTTCAAGGCTCTGGCTGGTTAGAGCACCTGAAGCAAGGTAGGATGGATGGAAGCAGTAACATGGTAGGGTTGAGCCTGTGACTGGGAGGAAAGCCCCAGAGCTCCCCTCAAAGCTGGTGAAAAGCTCAGCTCTTTTCTTAAAGAATAATAATCTACACTCTGATTTCTACTATTGTGTTTGTGGTCTAGCTGTTTCCTGGGTGCTCACTGTTTCATCTCCACTGCTGGTGCACAAAATGGCTGCTACTGTTGCTGGGCAAAGCCAGATTTGCAGACTGGAAAATAAAAGTAATGTCTTGTTTTATCTCAAAGTCCAAAGATAATTCAGTCTCCCTCTTCAGAAAGCTCTTGATGATAGTCTTCATCTTTCACTTAATCAAGGCCAATTAATTCTGAAAAGTGTTCTCGATGAAGAGTTAGGTCAGCAGGTCTGAGACATCAATGGCAGGCAGATAAGGAATCGCAGTGTTGACTAGACCTGTCCTTTATGGTCGAGAGCTCTTTTTACAGGAGTGGAGTGTCTGGGGCTTGCCAGCTGTGGAAATGTTAGGAATTAGAATATCCTGATGTTTTTCCTTCTCTTTGACAGATTGTTTAAAGAATAACAGTGAGGGATTATCAAATTCTACTGAAGAATTCCTGGATTTATTCAATAAATCTCTGACGTGTTTTGAACATAACCTTCAGGTATTTATGCTGTGTATTTGAGAGAAGCTCTAAATCCTCTAATTGCTACCAAAATCTTATTGATGTTGAATAAACTGCAGATACAAACCAGACAAATAAACTGCTGCTGAGTTTGTGAACTGTAGGCAGATAAAACAGTGTTCTGTAAAACGCAGTTTACAGATTGAGAGCGTAAAATTAATTCTAACTGATACTTACCTTGACTTCATTTTGTATGTAATTGCAATGCTACTTTGCATCAGAATTTCTGAATTCACCATAGTTGATAATTATACAGTAAGAAATATCATGTGTGCATGCTGCAAGTCTCTTTTTCTTTCTCTTTGTAGAATTGTTGCGTTTTGGCGTAGAAATTCAGTCTTTAAATATCCTTTTGATAATGTGGACTAGTTCAGAAAGGCCAGATACCTTAAATTGTTGTAACATTTCTTTTGACTCTTAAAATTACGAGTAGTTAAAATTTGGCCATATTGCAAATATGGCCAAATATATCTTCCTTAGTGAAATAAATATGGTAATCATCCTAAGAGAAAATGCCCTGTATAGCCTAAGAAACTGTGTATGTTCCATTTCAATCAGAAACTGGCCAAGTTACGGGATCATTCAGTAGTAGAAATGGGAAATGATGGGTACGGGACAATCTCTGAGGGAACTGCTCTTTTGTTATTAATGCTTTCTAGGAAATGTGCCTTTATAGGCCTTGTTCATTTTACAGGCCTTCTTCAGCCTACTGATCGCTTCAAGTGTCTAAACTAGAACTTAACCCCATGGTCAGTGGGTTGCTGATACAGCCATGACTGTGTTGAAATATCTTCAGAGATTGTAGTTTTGTTTTTGAGTGCATTGTGTTGCGTTCAGGAGGTGCTGAAGGCTGCAAATGAAAAGGGTTGCTCAGTATGGCACCATCTGTCCCTGTCAATATAGCAGTAGCAACCTAACAAATCAAACCAATTTTTTTGTAATGCCTTAAACCAGCATTCATGCAGATTTTTATAACCCTAGGGACAAACCGTTTATCTGTCACCAAATAACTACACAGAAGTGTGTAAAAACTGCAATGAAACCTACACAAAGTTGAATGACCTGTATAACAACTTGCAGAGGATGAACAGGCAAAGTGATGAGTCTGGGCACTCCGCACACTTATGTATCGACGTGGAAGATGCAGTAAGTGTTTATTAAGACTCAGCACGGAGGCCTTGTCATGGGGATCTTTATTAATCTCAGCCATTTGTGCTTGTCTTGCTGGGGATTGGCTTTTCCCTTTGGGTGTGGGGCAGTATGGGCAGCAGTGCCTTTGGCAGGCTGATGTCCCATGGCGGGAATTTAGCTTGGTGGGGCTGCCTTGCTGGGTCTTGTCCTCAGCTGGGGCTGCAGGAGCGTGACTGAAGCTCCTGATCTCCCAAGTGTGTTCCAGTTTGAGTAGCTGCACTTTTCGTTTCTTGTTACTGTGAAAGGGATGGATTTAAAAAAAACAACTCCTAATCTTCTGGCTTTTAATATGAAGCTTTACTGCTATTGTTCTAGCTGGTATATTAATTGATTCCTTATTGTAGCAGCTGTTTCTAGAGGTCCTCAGCACTGATGACATATGTTTGGAAAAAGCTTCTGTATATTGTGGGAGTTTAAGTGGCTGGGCTAAAGGAGTGCTTGTCAAAAGTGTGGGATTAGTCCTGTCCCCACAGGCTGTCAGTGAGCTCTTTGCCACATGCCTGTTTCCCAATGTCTGCGTGTATCTGAGTATAGTTGTGTTTTTGAAGCTTGTAAAAGTTTTGATATGAAATCTTGGCCTCGTCTAAGTTGTCTGTTTCTACATTTCCAGGGATTTGCTTGGTTTTGGGGGGAGTTCTGTTAAAGTGCTGTTTTCTGAGGTGATATTTGAACACTTGAATGTCTTGAGGCCTGAGTGTTTGCCATGCCATGCTGCACAGAAAAAAATGCATGTGCTTGCTTTCATGGTTTGCTTATGTTTTCCTTTTAGATGAACATCACTCGGAAGCTTTGGAGCAGGACTTTCAACTGTTCTCTTCCCTGCAGCGATACAGTCCCAGTGATCGCAGTTTCATCCTTTATTCTCTTCCTACCTATTGTTTTTTATCTTAGTAGCTTCCTTCACTCAAAGCAGAAGAAACGGATACTCATTTTGCGTAAGTGGTGGTGTTGGCATTTCACTGTAAGAGCTGGGTGGTGCCAGGGATTTGCTTGGCTCGTGTGGGAGAGGAGCCCAGCCAGATCTGCCTGCAGCTGTGCTGACGGCGCTAATAGCAACTATTAGTCTGCTGCTGTCCCCTGAAGAAGGGTAGGAAAGAGCTTCAGCCGTATCTTTTCATTAAAGTTTCTGGACGTGAACAGAAAGCTGTTTGCAAGTCTGTGTCGGATAAATAGAGGGAGTGGAGAGACTAGTTTTAGGGAATTCTTAGTGTTTAATTTTCATATAATTTTTCCTTTTCTAGCCAAGCGCATCCAGTCAAATGCCAGTCTTGTGAACATCCAAGAAAAATACAGCTGAGCTGCAAAACAAAACCTGAGAACTGCTGCTGGTATACAGTGGGTACAATTGTGTTGGAATGAGGCCGGCACAAAAGAGGAGTTAATTATGGTTTAGTGTAATGATACAGAGCAACACAAGTTAAACAAAATGCTGTCTGACTTCTAAGCGAGGGTATTAACAAACATGACAAGGCAGGGCTGTGTGACACTGTATGGACTCTGGTTTTGAAAAATCTGTGGGTTTTTTTTCACTCTTGGACTGAAGCGGGTGTTTTTCTGTTTCTAAGCTTTTGTACTTCTCATCAATAGAATAGCTACACTTTCCTTGCATGGTATTTTCCTGTATTCATCATATTTGTTTCACAAAAACATGAGATTTTGAATCTTTTTGAGGTGATTTTGATAGACAGACAAAAATTGAAAAAATATTTGATGTTCCTGCTTAAAACATTATTTTTAATTTCACATAATATTCAGACTTAGGATGGACAGGAAACCTTTAAAAAAGAAAAAGTTCCCATCTTTCCTATACCACTGTAAAGTCATGTTGTTGGGATCTGTTAAAAAAAAAACAACAAAAAAACCCCAAACAAAACGGCATGACAAATGAAGAGAAAGTGGTAATATGCAGTGTCCAAAACAGCAACAAAAGCAGCACAACTGCCAGTGCTGGACTTGAATAGTAATCATTGATGGCTACAGTATTCAGTTATATCTGGAACAGGTGGCATATTTAGTCTTTTGCACACTTTAACCACTAAAATAATTGCTTTTCAAATGCTATATTTTCAGAGGTTTATTTCACATGTCTGCTTGGGTTACAATGTTTCACTGTCTTTATTGTGCCATTTCCTTTCCTTTTTAATTATGAAATGTTTTTGTAGAGGAGAAGTGAGGTAAAGTCAATTCACTGGAGATGCTGAATTTCCTGTTCTAGAACTTGCTATGGCTTAATACAGAGGTGTTTACAGGAACTTTGTAGGGAAGAAGTCGCCTTTGGGTTCTCTTAACTTAAAAACTGTTCTGAAGGGCAACCAATATACTGTGTTGGAAATTGGCGACTTTCAAGAAATAGTGTAAAAATATTATTCCTGTGAAATAGATGGATGTAAACAAATTTGAGCTTGCAGAATTCCAAAGCTGATGGAGAAATTCGTGCAATAACTGCAGGAATGGGTAGTGCTGCTGTCACTCTGTGGGCACAATTCAGTGGCTGCAGCAATACTGCCAGTTCGGTTTGTTTATTGTATTTCTGATTTGGGAGAGTGGTGGGATTGAAATGATTTATAGCAGTACCTGGGCTTAATGAATGCCAGAGTCTTTGCTCCAATTTTTAAATGTGTTTTCTAACCTTGAGATTAAAAAATAATGGCCATTACTAAATGGCTAAAAAAATTTAAATTTCTCTTGCAGTCTGTGTCTGATGTCTGTCAAAACCCCGCATGAAATTGTCTTATGTATTTGATTTGCTTTGTTACATTTTTCCTTTATTTTAAGGCTCAAATAAATATATAACAGTGTAACAAAACAGTCCTAAATCTCTTCAAATAATTGGTTTTTATTTTTTTTCTGTTAGGACATACTGTTTATTTTGAAGTCAAGTTGATAGTATGTTTAATAATAAGTAAAATACTGTGTTAGCAATTGGTCCCACCCAAAATTGCCTTTTTGTGTTTTATCAGTAAGAAGTATCTGTCTCCTGCTACTTAACATGTGAATTACGAGATCAACAGTCACTTTGTTTTAGGTAGCTTACAACAATAACATAAAACTGTTTCTCTTGCTTATTGCATAAAGTTACCTTCATGTGGCTGGGAGAGGCATGCTGCCTTTAAATTAAAAAAAGATTTTTTTTTTTTTATATCTATTATTCTTAAACTTCAACTTTCTGGGACTTAATTCAGCTGCCTGCTCTAATAGCATTACATTGATTTGGGACATCATATGATTGAGAGCTGTTCAAAGGAATCTTTCATTCGTGCAGATAAAGCCAGTTTGAATGTGCAGCATTTCAGAATGACAGCTTTTATACTGTAAGCAGTGGCTTTTTGAGCACATTCATGTTAAGTAGGTCTGAAAGTCATTACTTTTGGATATGGTGCTTAAGCACTTTAAAAAAAAAATCAGCTTTTCTTATTTTCCTCGCTCCCAAGCCAAACGGAAATACTCATGTGACTTTTGTTTTTGATTTTAAAGCAGCAGCAAAGTTTACACTTGGGATTTTTAATAATACATCTATTTTCTCATTTTCTCTTTTTTTCCCCCTGCCCCAAACTTTGTACTACTAACTTTCTTTACACAGTGTTATATTTTTGGTAGGATATTTCATATATAAATGGATTGAATTCTGTTTGTACTCTATTTGCTAGAGAAATGTGGAAGCACAGAGACTGTGTTGAAAGAGAAATAGAATTCTTTTTGCTGCTACTCTTTCATCTTGGTTTATTTTTTGCCTTTTTAGTATTATATATATTAAGTAGCATAAACTTTGAAATACTGATTGTTTGTATCTCTTTTGTGCAAATAAAGATTTCTTACTGTGGGATAGCACTTTGACTCATATTTGTACTTACTAGGAAACCTCTAAACATGGAAAGTCAGCTGTAATAAAGATTATTGATAAATAATGAACAGTGTGGTTACTTACTTGCTTCATCTATAGTAGTTTTTTACTCATGCTGTTTTGGGTTTGCGTTCAGAAGCACCTGCTTATTATTCCCCATTATTCCATTTGCAGGAAAACAGCACCAGAAAGATGTTTTCAAAGCAGTGCTGTACTGAATTACAGAACAAACAAATGGCAACTGCTGAGAAAGGGTGGAGTTTAGCTGGGTCAGAGCCTCCTGAAGTCTGTGGAAAGGCTCCTGTTAGTTGCGATGGAGTTTCTTGGATGGGTGTGCCTGAGTAAGGCTGGTGGGGATAACTTACTGTCTTTGTGGGGAGGCTTCTGGTTGCCTGCACTGGCCACTTTCAGTGTCAGCAGGCACGGAGTTGGTGTTGGATTGCTGTTGGGCTGCAAGATTTTTTTAAAAACGGCAGTGCAGTGTCACCATGGAGAGAGCCTGGTGTCTCGCCTGAGGGCAAGAGCCTTGTGCACTAGTGGTGGGATGCGGATTTCTCAAAGGCAAATTTAAATCTCAGTGTATCCCTTGCAAGGGACTTCCAGGAAGGCTGGGGTAATTGTAATGCTGGTCCATGACGTATGGCTTCAGCTGGAAAACTAGGGACTGTTCTGGTTGCCTGTATGCTTGGGGGAGAAGCTTGAAAGGGAATCAGCACAGGGGAAAGGCAAGCGGGAAGAGCAGACGATTTACCTAATGAGTGGAGCAGAGGCTCTGAGAGTAATTGAGGGTGGAAATGGGGGTCTGTAAACACACATGGAACTAAGTGCTTCAGATGGAGATGCTGCTGAAGTGCACAGGTGGTTGAAATATTCTGAGAAAAGAGGGTATGAATGGGACCCTGATTGCAGCTGAGCTGGAAGGGGGATGCTCTGGCTTCTTGGTGGAGGTGGGCCTGGGTGAGGAAACAGTGCAGCTGAGCCCCGGGTCCCCCACTGGTCTGTGATGGGACATGCAGAGGGGCTGCCTGCATAGGTGAGGAATGGGAGGAAGTAGTAGGATGACAACAGGGACTTTCTTCTGAGTTACTTAAAAGCAACTGCTTTCTTCTGGTAGGACAGCTGAATTGTGTGATGGTGTCAAAATAATCTTGGTTCAAAGGTTCTTTACAAAGCTCCTGTTCTATTTTGAGCTGAGTGAGGACTCTTGTTTAGCATTGAACAAGGGACTTCTTCAAAACAAACCAGAAATATATATTTTTTGTGTAATGACTGTTTTTTCCATCTTTATTAAATACCTGCTACAATCACAAAATGGCTTCAGTTTCCTAATGTTTTGTTTCTAGTGCATTCTGTCCAGTTAATCAAGTACCGTCAAATCTTTTTGTGTTTCTGCTAATTTATACCTAAGTTTTCGTGCCCTGAATATAGAGTTTCTCTGGAATGATAAACTGTGTGATTAGCAAAATTACTGCACTCCTAATCAGAATGTATGAGTAACTTACCAATTTTTGTTCATATTTCATTGTGAATTTTCCTTCTGAGACTGTTGTAAGCTTTTTTAGCCTGATATTCAAGTTTGTGCAGGAGGCACATTCTGTATCTTTGCCAGTGTAAAAAGTTACACATCGGAAGAGCTGATCCAGTAAATTCTGCAACTACTCTGGAGCATTGCTTCTCCCAGCATTGTGATAGGTGTCTGTTGCTACTTGTTGGAGCCAGCCAGGATGATTTATGTGCAATTAGTGCGTTAATGTGGCCTTGCATTGTGCCGAGAGTTGAAATGGTCTTGCTGTCTTGGAGGCCCTGGTCTAATCTAAGGCAAAAATAGCATGGAAAGGAAGAAAACAAGAGGTGAAGTGATCAGTGACCACAATCAGTTGTGTGATAACCTTTTGCAAGCACAGGTGTTTGTTATAGATACTAGCATCTCTGTTGGCCATTGTGAGGGTTCCTGGCAGGGTCTGTACCCAGGACTGTGTGTGGGCTTAGGGAGCTGTCAGACCAGTGTGTTCTGCTATTGCACACAGCTTCAGGGCTTTGCTCTGCTGGAAAGTTGGTGCTGCTCCAAGCTGGTTTCCCCCAGCATCTGCTTCAGGCCAGAGGTGGTGCTTGGGGCATTTCTGATTTGTGCTGGCTAAGGTGAGTGCATGGGAGCATGCATGAGCAGGCACACTTCTCCAGAGGTGCAGTGGGCTAAGATGGACTTTCATACCTTGCACAGGTTGGAGGTGAAGGAAAAGGGAGGTTTTTGTCCTGCGAACAGATGTTGTTCCTTTCAGCCTTTTACGGAGAAGAAAATGCTGTATTTTTTTTCCCCACAGATAAAACAACTTCTCACTGAATCCTTGCCTTGGTGTTTTGGTGTATGGTGTGTGGGACAGGAGCTTGATTACTGCAAATGTCATTGGTGTTCTACCCAGACGTCTCCACTCTATGTGGACAAATTGCTGAGGCTGAGGGGAGGCCATCTGGCCCTTTGCTCTTTTACCTAAGCTTTAACTGTGTTTCTTCTCCTGCCAGCCCTACTTTGAGACCTCTTAAGGTCAACTATGTTGCTACTCAAGTATGGCCATCGCCAAATGGATAGACTCCAAAAGGACTCATTTCTCTGAACTGTGGCAAGGATGCTGGTGCAATGTGGGAAAGCAATATGGGAATACTCTACAGTATAGCTTTGTAAGGAGCCTGTTGCTTGAAGTGTGAGATAGGGTTGGGCTTTTTTGCTTCTGTGCATTGTTTGCAAAGGGGATTGGGCAGAATAGGGCTGACTGGGCACAGGGACAGCAGGGACACGGCTGCAATGTTTTGCAGTGTCAGAGAGGCAAAGTTGTGCCAAGTAAATGATAACTATTTTTAAAAAATAACTTAATTAGTTGTGGTAGAAATAAGTTAAATAGTTACATGAACTCTGAAATCTTCCCTGCTCTCATCTGAAGTGAAAATATTGGAAAGCTCTTTCAAATATTTAATAAAAGGGAGATACTCGCTAGTAGCTTGGTTGAAGTTTTAACTTCTAATACTGAAAATTCCCCTCTGGTGCCAGCACAGTAAGTATCATGGATTGCTGCAATTAAACCAGTGCATTAAGTTATTCATAATACTCTTTCTGGGCAGTGTTCCCACCTGCTTAATCTCTGCTATACAAGCGTTTATTAGAACTGACTGTTGAAAAACGCCAAGCTAAATCGGACACTGAAAAAAAATATTGAAAAATCAATATGATGCCCTAAACTGGTTTAATATGTCTTTCCTCTTCAATAATCCTACATGTTACTGATTTATTTGCTGTAATGAACATGCCATTCAACCGAAACAAGATTAGCTGCTTAAACTGCAGCATTAAGCACGGAGCAACTTTAATGCTGCTTTATATTTCATTTTAATGCTCAGTGCTTACAGTGGTGTCTCTTTCTCTCCTCTCCAATAATGAGTTTGTGTGAGGATCATGGAAGGCTCTGGAATGATATTTTCATAAAGCATTTGGAACAGTAAATTTGAGTTGGGGGATTGCAGCATGGCACCTCCTTCATCCAAACCTAAGTGGATCCAAACCAGTGAGCAGGATTAATGCACAAATTTATATTCCCTGCAGGATTTTTCCGGGGTTAACCATGAAATAAATGGCTTATGTCAAACTGATCTAGGTTAAGACAGAGAGAACAGCCACTGGCTATTCCTTTGGACTTCATTCAAAATTTTTTTTCAAGCATTTCAAAGGGTAGCAATTTACTGTGCTGCAGAAAAAAACAGACTGCAAGGAGCAGGCGTCTTGGCCTTGCAAGGAAGAGTCCTAAAATAGATGTGGTAAAGACTTAAGGTTTTCAAAAGAGCCTATAGCAGGGGACAGGGAAATAAGGGTGATACAGGTATTTTATACCTGTCCCGTATTGTGTAATAGAAAATCTGTTCTATTGTATAATACTGGCCAGATCTAAAAAGCTTAAGCTCTCCAGTTTCCAGGTAAAACTGTGTGGTATTCTCTTCCTGCTACAGGGGCAAACTTCAACTGGGAGTCTGTAAAGTCAGTGGGTTTTGGTTACTGTTTTGTTCTTTCCCTCTGTCATGAAAAGACATGCTTTAGATAATTAACTTCCCTTATTGTTGATTAAGAAACAAGTTGTATTTGTTAGGGCTTCAGTATATTCTCCATAGTTCTAAAAATTGCAATGAATTTTCTGTTACGTTTCTTTTTCTTTGAAAGATTATGATGAGTTGCCAATATGTATTTCAGCAGCTTTTTAGGGTCTTGGAGTCAAACTTAGAATATCAAAACCAGAGAAATGGGTTTCAAAATATTGCAGATGTGTGCTGAGTTGACAGCAATTACTTAAACACGTAGAAATGAGAAAGAATGTGAAAAGTAGTGCATTTGCACTGTGCTGGAGTTGGTTTTCAAATGGAGGTGGTGGTTCTCACTCTGGAAGGTGCACGTTATTTCCAGTGAATGCTGCTTTTCTCCGTGTGGTCAGAACAGAGAATTGAAAGTAATCTGGCAAAGGGAGAGTCGAGGGATTGAAGGAGGCTATTTCTGAAGAAGCAAATGCATTCTGGAAGTCTGTTAGGAGGAGCAGCATCACTTTGCATTTCTCCATTTAAAAAAAAAAAAAAAAAAGATAGCCTGAAGATGCTTTCAGAACACTTGCTTGAAGGGTGAGGGCTGCGATGCACAGAAATTTGTTACTGATATGACACTTCTTCATGGAAAAGCAGAATCTCAAGGTGAATGTGATGGAGTGCCCTAAAAGGAATATGCATGCTTCAAGGGGAAAATAATGTCCTCAACAGCTCACATGAGCAACTTCAGGCCCACTCATAAGGTCCCACAGTCATACTTCATTCAAAGAGCAAGTGATGTGTGCTCTAACTCACAGTGATGGAAGCATTTGGACTCACCTGTTTGATGTCCAAGCAAGCAGCAGGAGAAGGGACAGTGAGAAGGAAGGAATGAGGGAGCAACAGTGAAACCGAGCAAGAGAAAGGAGGATTGAATAGTCCTGGGAAAGCCTCTGCCCTGCCTTGGCTTGTATAATGGGGGCTTATACAACACGTAACCCAATCTGACCCTGACCCTGCCAGTGCTCAGGGACTATATTTTTACTAAGATTAAGCTTTTCTTTTATTTTTTCCTGGAACAATTTCATTGGCTTTTAGCTTGCCTGTTGGCTGGCATGGCCAAAGCAACCTTGCCTGTTTATTTCTGTGATATTTAGCTGGCTGCTTTCTGCAAAAGGCATGCACACAGCTTGCCCCCTGGAGTTCCACAGCAGCATCTCATCAGGGAAGGCCGCTGGCAGCAGGTTCACTACCCACCAGAAATGCTGTCTGTTCTCTGCTGGTAACAGCATTGTTGGGGAAGGAAAGAAAAATGTGGTAAATATAACAGCACCCTCCAATTTAGCAAAACAACTGTAAACTCCCTAAATAAAATGGGTCTCTTGTTCCTTGAAAGGCTACAGGAGTTGCCAGAGCTTAATTTCTCCAGAAGGCATAGGATTTTCTGCCTCTTGGATTTTTATTCATGGTAACATGAGGGACTGGAGCCTCTGGCTTTAGCTTGGTCTCAGCAGTGCTGCTGCATCTTTCTGTACTGGGAAGCTGCTGGAGTCCAACACACTAATGGGCCATGCCAAAGCCCAGCAGCTTTCCCTGTGACAGCTGTCCTCCTATCTATTGCATCCATGAGGCAACAGCTAGGATTTCTGAGGGAACAAATGACAACCATTTTCCCCATTAGTGACTTGGAAGTCCACACCTAGCCTTCAGAAATACAGTCAAACCCACTGACCCACAGAACAGTGTAGCATCCCAACAGTCAAGCCATTTTGAAAGCAGGACTTGGGCTCCTGTGAGACTTATTATTTCTGAATAATATTCCTTCTTTTTCAGCTGTAAGGTATTTTTGAAAATACTGGGTCAAGTTCAGCATTCAAATGGTCTTTAGTTTCTGTCTGTCAACTTTATTTCAGTTGATAGTCTCCTGTTTTTTCACTAGTGGGGCTTTGAACTTGCTTTATTCAAAGTATGCTGTACAGGTATGTGAACTTGCTTTTCCTGGTCACCTCCCTGGAGACCTTCAGTGCAATGTGTGGCACTGCTGAGGCTGAAAACCACAGCTCTAACTCAATCAAGGCTGTTAGGGTCAATGCAAGGGGAAGCATCATGCCATCCCTGACTGGTGCTCCGTACCAGACCATCCTTCTCTGACTGTTTCTTCTGACTGTCAAATCTACAATCAACATCTTTCAGATGTTCTGTTCTCCCAGGACTTGGTGTCACATCTCCTAGGTCTAAAATCCATGATGTCTGGTGGTTCTTCTGCCTTTATGCTACTGCACTGTGATGGAGTACCCTCTGCCATCTCAGAAAGGGTTTCTGCACCCTGTGATTGCTGCTCTATCTTTAATATCTGCAATCCTGATTCAAGCAGGATGGGTGCAGCTTACTACGGTTTCACCAGATGGGAGCTGGGTTCTCACAATGCTGCAAATAATTATGGCAGCATTCCCTGAGGATGTTATCCAGCTGACTGTGAGGGACGGTTATCCAGCTGACTGTGAGATTCACAGTCACTAGGGTTGGAAAGAAAAGAGAAGTCCATGACCTTAAAGGACAAGAAAGACTATTGGAGATGAAAGCAACTTTACACAGACTGTCTCCGAAAGACCATCTTAGAGCAGAATCCCTTTAACACTTGATGTTTCACAGCACAAGCAGATGGTGTTTTATTAAGAAGTGTTGTTTATCTCTATCTGGTATCAAAATACTTCAAAAAGAGCTTTACACGTGAACACAGAGATTTTCTTCCCAGTAACACAAGTTCACAGCTGCTGAATGCTACAAGTCCTCAAGCTTTGCAGTGGGCTGCAGAGTGCTGGAGCCCTTAGTGAGCAGAGGCTGTTCCTGTGCACCCACAGGGCTGAAAGAAAAGCTGCCCACAAAGCTAGTAAGCAAACTTCAACATGGCTCTTCCTGAGCAGAGAGTAGGGAGGCTCTCCTCTCCTGCCTGTTATTGGTTCAGAGGCTGAAGCAGTACTGACAGATTTCATTTTCTCTGCAGAAGCACCTGGCCTCTCTTTGCAGTTTGCTCAGCTGAAGGTTCCTTTCCCTGTATGGCTGCTGCCAGGGCTCTAGCAATGATCCCACTGCCCATACATGAAGGAGGGTCACAGGCACCAGAGGTTCACTGTGCACTGTGCAGCACGTATCATAATGAGGTTCTGATATGTAAGCAGACGTCCAGGTCACTAATGGTAACCGTAATTGTTGGCTTTACATTTGAGTAGAGGCTTAGAAAGTCCTGAGAAGCTGTGCCATCACTGTACAAGTTTATCTGCATCCTCTAAGAGCCATACAGCAGAGGCTGCTTTGACCCAGCACCCCGTGTGTGTCAGCCTAGTTGGGGAGTGTGTGGCTGTCTCACAAAACAACTGGCTAGCAAGGAACCACTCCAAAAATGGAGGAGGTGAAGGGGCTTCCCATGCCTAGTTTCTTTATACGGCTTCTCTCTCGCTTTCCTTGGCAGATTGTGTGCACAAGCTGATCCCCAGCGACTGGTAGCAGGGGCAGATTTCTGCTGCTTATGCATACAGATGTCTACTTACTTTAGTTCAAGTGAAAGCAACCCTCTGTAATAGGAGGTTGGAAGTAAAACCACATGTTCTGCACTTTCTGACTATGATGCAGAGGGACTAGAGCTCTAGGACAGGGAGCAGGCTTCTCCCTCGGGCTTGGGGGTTTATTCCCAGGTGGGATAACTGCTCTGCAGTGCACACCTTGCTGTACAGCAGTCAGCAGTCTTACATGCAGGTAGGTAACCTCAAGAGAAAAGCAAAACATATACAGTTGCACTCTATCTGATCTCTCGCCTTCTCAAGGTTTTTGCTGCTGCCATGTCTAGAGGTCTGTAAGCAAAATGGCCACATCACAGGGATTTGGATACATGGCTGTTGCGCACAAGGCTGCCAGATGTGACCCATGTGCTCTGTGCTTGAACTAACTCTTCTCAATCAGCTATAAGATCTCGAAGGCACTTAAGCTGGGCAAAACTATGTTTTCTTCTCTGCTATGGTTTCTATTTCTGAACATTTTGATTCAAGATCTGCGCTTCTTTTTTTCCCCCGAAAATTTATATTCACCCAGCTGTGAGAGCTCAGTAAGGGAATAGCACCATCCTTTATGTGGCTGGGGCAGAAATCAAGCTGTAAGTTATCTTTATGGTCTGACATTATGAAACTCTCATATTTTGACCCTGGAAACTCATTCCAAGGGGACAGTAAGCATAAGACAACATGGACAGGTATCCAAGTAACAGATGAAAATGTCTGAAATACATATATAAATATTTAGAATCTATTTCTTTTTCCTATTAAGTGCACCTTCTTGATTTCAGAGCACATTGCTTCATAGCTCCTATGCCATGAGTCAGTCTGTGAAATGGGGGTGCACAGACTGTCTACTATACTTGCTTCCAGCATCTGAGAGGGAAGATGAGGTAAAAGGGGAAAAAAAAAGCAGAGATTGTTAGACCTAAGACTAAGAGACCCCATCTTACTCACTGGTAGAAAAAAATGCGTATGCTGTTAAAAGAGGATAAAAAGAACATAAATTCCAGTCAGATGTGCCTCTTGTGCAAAATGACTAATTAAATGACATTGATAGCCTAAAAATAGACCTTGCTTTAATGGGAAAATAGTTTAGAGGTCATTTAAAAAGAAATCAAAAATCCAGGAAGGATGAAGAGAGTATGACTGCCTGCCTGGGTTTTGTTAATTCTTAGAAGTAAATCTCATTTTGTGGGCAGCTTTCAGGAACAGCAGTTAAGCCCAGCACATGTACAATAGCCAAGCTCATACAAACAAGTGTGGTCTGGGGCTCACAAAGGGGCTGCAGAGGTCAGAAAACAAGTGCTGAGTCATTGGTAAATGAATTCAGCCTCTACCGACCCTCAGGCAAACCCTACAGCACCTACCACTTTGAGAGAGGGACCCACACAAGATTCACCCCCCCATGGAAGCAGGAGCCTTTCTGCCCTTGCCCCACTCAGGGGAAAGCTGTTGGCTCCCTGCCCACAGTGGCAAATCCACACTGACCTGAGCCTGGCATGAGCCCGGGAGCAGCCAGGCAGGATCATGGCTGCTGGAGCAGCCCAGCACCTCTCACACCACGTGTAAGCACAGTGGGGCCTCTGTGATACATTTCTTGTGTCATTGAAACATGCCCCGGCCATCTGTAACTTCCAGGGATGGGCTTTGGGGTGATAATGGCATAAAGACAATGCCTACTGCAGAACGTAAGAGCTGCTGTAGCGAGTCATCTCTAGTCCAGGAGCCTGTCTCCACTGTGCCTGCCAATCCTGGTACGATGGAGTAGGACTCATCATTTTTTGTTCTTGCTCTCTATGCTGGCTGGGATTTTCTAAACCTTTGCCGTTTCTTTTCAGTAGCACATATGCCCCAAATAACTGTTTCTCAAACCATGTGCTTGAACACCTGCAAGATGAGATTTTTAAAAATTAGTTTATATACTGAAAACATGAAAAGGATTAATGCAAAGGGGAAGTGTTTGATCTCTTTCACCAAATAACCATATCAAAAGCTCTTTTCAATGCCTTTTGTTGAAACATATAAAAGTCATGAACTCCTTGGCTGCTAGCCAATGCATCAGAACATTGCCTGGTGTAAACTAATGTTGCTCTGTTGATCTCCAAGGACATGAACTGACTCTTGCCATGCCCAGATTCAGCCTCTGGGGATTAACGAGGTGTTTGTATGACCGACGGTGCTGTATGTTCTGCAATGAAATGGGATAAATATGTATGAAAACCTGTGAATAAATTTGAGAAGACAAGCTAGCTCCTGAAGTACAACAGATATTATCTCCAAGAGACACAGATTGACAGACTATCTTTGAGGTGATTAATAAGAAAAGAAACCACACTTAAAAAAAAAAAAAACGGAGAGTTTTTATTGAAAACCAGGCTTTGTTCCAAATTCTACAATTTTCATGTCAGGGTGTTTGGCAGGAAAGGCTGATCCCCAGTAAAGGAGAAGTTCCCTTCCAGTCTTGTTATAATAACAGCAAAACTAATTTATGGGAAATTCTCCTTCTCTTTGCCTAGGCTGATGGTTCAAACAGAAAGGAAAAGATTTCCTACTTTAATTTTTCACCCTGTATTTTACTTCAGTGCTTTTCCAGCTAATTTGGAGGGGTACTGCAAATGACAAAATTATGGGGGTGCTTTGCAACTACAATGAAGTTTATTACCACGAGCAGGCAATGGCACAATCACTTGGCAAACATCAAGCAATCCAAGGAATCTCCAGAGTGCAGCCAGAAGAAGTTGGTGGGAGAGATTAACATTAATGATTTTAAAGGTCCCAGAACAACCACAGTCACCATGGTCACATGCTGCCAGCCCAGGGGCTCTGACCAGGAACCAATGGGGAGCCCAGTGAGCTGTAATGCCAAGGAAATCACTCCAAAAATGGGCAAGCACACAGAGGGGAAGCAGAAGCTCTGAGAGGTGCACAGGTCACTCAGGATTGGGTATCCCAGCAGTGTTCCACTTAGGGCAGGACAGCTGGCATAGCTCCTGGAATCTGTAGGGTGGAAAGAACTCTTCACTATGTCCTATAAACAGCTTCCTCTGCTTGCTTTTCAAACAAGTGCTTGGTTCTTCCCCCTAGTGCTTCCTTGCAGCACTTCAGCCATGTCTGTGAGTAGCCCTTCATTTGTGAGCACCCACGGTGGCTTTGAAGATTCATCCATCATCACTCATATGGTGGTTTGATTCTGGAGTCACAGTCCTTACTTCATGCAGGCTATGAAATAAATCCACAGCTCACTGTTGTTATACACATCAAATATACACTGGTCCTCCTCACAGTATCACAGAATCACAGAATCCTTGATGATGGAAGGGACCTCTGCAAGTCACCTGGTCCAACCCCCCTGCTCAAGCAGGGTCATGCAGAGATTGTTGCCCCAAGGTAAGTCTATGCTGACCTTCTTAGTTACCTGCTTTTGCAGGGGCACCAATGAAAGTGAGGTCAGTGGCTCCAGGAAGGTGCTGAGAAAGAACTGCTGGAGGTCAGACCCCATGCCCAGGTCCTTGCTGGGGCAGTATGGTGTCCAACATAATCCTACAAAAATCTCTTCTGATCCACCCTGTGTCCTCCAGGAACTGTGACTTCTGATGCTGTGTCTGCACTGTATTTCTGGTGACACTTGGCTCCAAACATGGGTGTCTCCAGGAAGGACACTGTGTGGGTTTGGTGTTGAAGCTCCTGCTCTGATCTCTGGATGTCTGGGCAGTCCACTGTGCAGGAACCAGCAGCCCTGTGTCTGCTTCTGGCATAGCCAAACAGCTCCTTAAATGCTTGTTAACCCCAGTCCAGGGTGAGCATGAGGGCACCTGCATGACGGCATTCCTTAGTTTTGGGGCCAACCCTGACTCAGGTCCCTTCCTCAGCATGAGAGAAAAGCTGCTGCTGCTATTGCTGCTGAGCAACACAGTGCCTATTGTAAACATGAGATGGTTAAAATTGTGCTCTTTACATGGTATTTCAAGGAAAAAAAAGTTCTCAATGAATGGCAGGGCAAGCACATTCTGAGCTTGGCTTCCTGAGGAAAGTGAGCTTGTGTTTTATGGGGTTTGAATGAAGATTATGATATCCTACATTTTGAATCTCTTGGCAAATCTTAATCAAACTGGACTCAAGGGAGAACATGCCATAGGAATTCTCACAAGTTTGATGATAAGGGCTGCTGAGGAAAGAAATTACCCCTCAGAAAGGCAGCAGCCTGACCTCTCCATTGGTTAGCTATGACAAAATCCCACATGATGGAGCCTGTAAAAACCCCAGCTGCAGGAAAAGCTACAGTCAGATTTTGCATCTTCCTAGGCACCACAATCAATTGACCACAGAGCACAAATGTGGTTTTGTTAGTTCCAGTCCTTCAGGGCTACCTAAGCCAGCTTACCTGTTCTGATTTACCCCCAAGTCTTTCTGTGCCATGCTGGCAGCCCTGGGGCCCTCCTGGCTTTGGTGCAGCTGCCAGCCTGGTGAGAGGGCAAAATAACCAGCCCAAAGTAGTGGTGGAACCACCTGTCTTTGGTAGGATCTCAGAAAGTTGCAATCTGTCAGAAGTGTACATGCCCACAGTGCTGACTACTACTGTGTTTCTCAAATACAAGAGGATTTTCTTTCCCCTTGGTACCAAGGAGTTCTATGCTGAGTTGACCGAATAAGACTTTTTGGCAGAATAATTTCCCTTAAAGAATAGGAAAGTCAAATATTTCTTAAGATCTCTATCACGTCTGAAATCTCTTTATCCTGCATATGAAGTACTTTTTTCCTTTTAAACTGACGCACGCACCAAAGCTGAACCCAATGTTTTCCCTCCCAGCTGTTGCTGTTTAGCTACTCCCCTCTCCACTTAGAAAATTTTTAGTTCATTTTTTTAAGGTGAGAGCCTGAGAGAGGTTAGCTGGAGCGCAAGTGCTCTGCTTTTCCCTTTAATTAGCAGAAGCGATGGCTACACATGGATTTCAAATTTGTTTCAGCTCTTACTGGGAGCTCTTTGCAACCTGAAGCAGAGATTGATTGTCTGTGAAGAGGCTCTGTGATAACAAAGGCAGAAGTCAGGCAGGGAAGGTCTGACATGTGAGCTGTCAGAGGTGGTGTCACTGCCAGCTGACCCATCATAAGACCGCCGGGAACAGCCAATGGGTGCCCTGCTCGGGAGGTTCTAGTGCCCTGCTCCCTGCTAGCTTGTGCTTGGAAACAGATTGACTAACATAATAGAGTGATTTTGTAATCTGTCATAATACCATAAGCTACAGATCCACAGACTTTGACCCCTCACAGGTATAATGAGCTCCTTTATTCAGCTGCACATGCTCTCTCGATGGGGGAGAGAGAGGGGAGCCTTTTCCTAATTATATATCCAAAGCATATGTTTTGCCCAGAAACAAAGCATTATATTCATTAGTAAAATCCTATAAGCTAGGCTCTTTTTATTAGCCAGTTAACTAATTGACAGTTAAGAACACGTATTAATATCATGGTGTAACCATGCAGTCACTTAATCTGACAGCTTTATTAAAATCATAGCATTGCTCCTCTAAGTTGCTACAGTGAAGGGCTGTAGCATTTGCATTAGAAACCCTGGTGTTTGGAGATATATAGCTCAGCTGTGAAAAAAAAGTCAACATAACACACAAGTCTCAGCCTGGTGTTGGTCTCTGTTAATCCTTTGTCAGTGTTGGAGAAGAGTGCTAAAGGTCCTTGCACTGATCTTTAAATATCTGCTCAATCAAAGTAAAGTAAGTTTAGGGGCATAAAAAACATATGTTAGTACAATATCCTTTTTCCTTACTGCATCAGAGAATTACCTTGCAGCAAAGTGCAGAGCATTACACATCTGAAAGAATAATGTGAAACACTTGGTGCAGTTCGGGCAGGGGGTGTGTGTCATGCCAGTGAGAGGGGGAGCCCAAGTACAGCTGTGGTTGTGGCGCTGAACACAGCCCTTCCACTTCCTACAGCAGTTTAAAAAGGTAAATGGCCTGTAAAAGGAAAAGCTTAGAAAATAAATAGCGGTAATGGAATTAATGTCATCACGGTATGATGGCATCATACAAATCAATCTTACATCCTCACCTCACCAAAGTAATAACTCGCTATAGTAGCCCCTGTCTGAAAAGGTTGAGGTAGCAGATTTTTGTCACAAAGTGCAGTGCTTTCATGAGGAATGATAATAAAAGATCTACAGAATTGTATTACTCCTTTCATTATGCTTGCACAGCCTCTGCATTTGGTTTACAGATCTTTATCAACTGGTTCCTGACATATAAGAAGGAGAGTACAAAACAGTTCTGGGTTTCTCAGATTGATAGCTACAGAGGAAAAAAAAAGGACAAAAATTAAAATCAGAGAAGGAAAAACAAATATGAAAGCAGATCTTTACTTCATATACATTGATAGACATCACGGCAAAAAAACCAAAAAGCTTTAAAATGCACCCCTACTAAGCAGCAAGGCTGCCCATTGTCTGAGCCTGCCCTCCCCATTGCAGCTGTGAGAGTTATGTTTGGCTGGGCTGGAGCTACTGTGTATTTATTGGCCTGGTGTGAATCCCTATGTGGTCAGGACTGCCTGGAGTGGTGGTCTGGCACTATTCATAGCAAAGATATGCACTACTCCATCCTTGCTAGGCTGGGCAAAATCCCTCTGATTAAAACATTTACCTGCACTCCCCACCCTCTGAACCTAAAATGCCCATGACCATTATTTTAGCTCAGCAAGCAGAAGACCAGAGTCTGGCACAGAAGGCCATCTTACTCCTGACTCCCTGGGTATGTGAGCCAGGCAGGCACTCAGTGTGCCCAGAGGTGAGCAGCTATAAGCTGCTCATGTTCTGTTCTATCACGTGTTAGCTCCTCACCAGTACATTACTGCTGCAGCTGCCCCATACTGGGAGAGTCACAGTCTGGTCTGCTGCTCTGGTGCACCAGGACAGTTTTAGAGCACTCCCTGGGTTCACTGCTTAGAAAAGAGGCTCCACCCCCTTCTTCATTTATTACAGACTTCTCATCTTTTACCATGGGCATCACAGAAATACACATCACAGAACTGCGTAACCAGACTGATTTCACAGCCAATTCCTGTTGCCTGAAAGAGCTCATCTGGAATGTTTGGGACCAAGTGAAAATCACGGTGGTTGAATAAGATGGATTTGGGCTGGACATTCCTGGTGCAGAAGCAGAGAAGTCAAAGTGTTTACAAGAGATTATTGATTACACAGCAGACAAGAAGGTTGTTCATGAAAAAAAAAGGTAATTTTTTGAAGCAAAGAAGCCTCTCTACCAGAAGTAGGCTGAAGTCAGTGGGTACACACGGATACAAGCACACATGTTTGTTTTCACAGAGACTAACAGGAGAAAGCACGTGAGACTTGCCATCTTCTATAGTCCATTGCCCCCTTTCTCTGCTGCATCTGGTGCTCCCGTGCTAGGGATATTCAGGGGTATGTCCTGGCCTAGTCCTTTTAGGATCCATCCATGGATCTATTGTCCATCTAATTCCTTTATCAAGTTGCTGACAACATGTCCTTCCTAAGCCACTCCCTGTGCAGAGTCCCAGCCTCTTCCTTGCTCCCTGTAAGATGATCTTCAGATGATCTCCTTGATTATTTCAGTTGTGCTTCCCTGTAACACTGTGACTCCTCTAGTTCTGCTTTCTGTCAAGACTATATATCAACAGGTGTTTGCTCTAGCCACCAATGGTAGGTGTAGATCAGTTTAGCCAGAAGGTACGAATTTCAAAGAACCTTTTATTCTTGCCATGACTTCTATTAGGCATTAACTGCTTTTTAATCTTAATGAAAAATGGCTTTTATCCTTTGCATTCTGACATGTTCATCTAAACCCAGACACTCTTGCCTCTTAAAAATAAACAAAGACAGAGTAAATCAGGGAACTGTAATTAATTATAAATGGTTAATGAAAGCTGATAAAAACTCTCCGGAAGCCAGCAAAAGCCTCTGTGCATAACGTTGGTTAAGAGTGACAAGACCTGAGGGAATGACATAAAGCTGTGTCAGGGGAGGTTTAGGTTAGATATCAGGAAAAGGTTTTTCACCCAAAGGGTGATCGGGCTCTGGAACAGGCTCCCCAGGGAAGTGGTCACAGCACCAAGCCTGACAGAGTTCAAGAAGTGTTTGGACAATGCTCTCAGGCACGTGGTGTGACTCTTGTGACTGTCTTGTGCAGGGCCAGGAGTTGGACACTATGATCCTTATGATCCAACTCAGGGTATTCTACGGTTGTATTCTATGATTCATTTCACTGATGGTTTTATAACCATTTCTTCAACAAATCTTGCACTGTTAGCAGCAAGGCAATGGTATCAATGTGAATTTTGCCTGATCGCTGGCAGCATGATTGAGATTATTAAGGAATAAATAAAATGTCAAGGAAAGCCCCTCTTAAACATTCAAACAACATTCATCAACAAAGCCCAGATGTGGTGAACAGACAGCTGCTGTGTATTGGAAAAGGCCTGTGGGAAGGACCATAATATCACACTTCCTGAGCATTTTCAGAACAGCAGAGGAGTAAACAATACCTCTAATGCGAAATCAGAGGTAAAATGAATTAGGTGGTGATAACCCTTGAAAAAGAAAAGGTATTTTGTGAGTTTCTGTACAAAGACCTTTTGAGCTCTAAGCTTCATAATCAGCTTGGAAAATAGTTTAACTTGCAGGAATCTTGGTGACTTACTTCTGTCTTCCCCAGTTTGCAAGGTCAACCATCAAAACAGATGGTGTTTGGAGAGCTCTGAATGACAATTGTTAAGCATAATTTACAAATTATTTTCCATTTTAAAGGCAGTGCTATTGCATCATTTTGGAGCCATGTTTAACAATAAGGCATAAATAGTTAATTTAAACAAAAATGGGAAATTCAGAGGGAAAAAGTGTGTGTGGGGACTTTTCAGATAATCCACTTACTGCATCTTTGTTGTGCCTATCCTTATAATACCCCTGAGTCCCAGTTGCTGGATTTAACCGTAACACCAATTTCCAGAGAAGCAGCAGCTGCGCTCTGGCTTTCATTGCTAATATTCCTGGCATTAGTGCCCTTGAAGCCCTGCAGCAAAGCCTGCACCTCCTCAAGGGCAAAACCCTCATGTCTGCTCCCTGTGTGAAGAAAGAGGAGAAAGGGCAGCATTTTGGACCTAGGTCAGTGGAAACCCTCAACCTTTAAAGCACTGCTCAGATTCTGTACTGCATCCCCACAGTTACTCCCTAGCATGCAACAGGAAAGAACAAAGTAGTCCAAATCAACCAATTTGATTCCTGATGTAACTCAGCCACTGGATTTCTGCTAAGGGTAAGAATCCAGGGAATCACAGCCCAAATGTCATGACAAACTTATGAGGTGTGTAAACTCTTATTTTCCCACTTTCCTGGCTCTTTTGGCAGGACTTTCAGGAGCACTGTAGGGTTTTTGGTCTGCCACTAACCTCTACAGTCTTGAGATACAAGCTGTCAGCAACTTGCTCTAGGACCTTTCTCCTGAATTTGTCACCTCTCAGCAGGAACAGCTAGTTTTATCCCCATCAAAGCCAAACAGCAAATCCAAAGAGGACAGGTCCGCTGGGGTCCTGAGGTGGATCACTGGGCCATCAGTTTTAATCTGACTACTCTATGAGAAATAAATAAAATAGCAGGAATAAAAAGTGCCAGTGAGCAGGGAAGCGGTGTTTGCATGGAAGTGGGTGCAGGCACTCGCCTTCGTGGAACTAGCTGCAGGCATCTTCCCTCCCATAGTGTATTTCCCCTCATGAAAGTCTAATTGTGGTTCATGGCTTTTCAGGTTGGCCGCTCTAAACTTTTGTTGACTGGAAGTAATTGGAAGAATTGATCATCTTGTGTCACAGGAGAGACACAGAGAAAGAACATTTCTAAAATAGCTGGGCCAAGCACAAAAGCTCCAGTGTGATACTGCCTGTAGAGTGGACCAGGAGCAGAACAAATGTAGGGATCTGCGTGGCCACCCAACAGAGCCTGGCAGCCTGAGGTAGATCCCAGTCACACACACAGTGCAGATCCTGCTGCCTTTCTCATGTCTGTAGCTTTTCCACGGTGACAGGTTCTTCTGAAGCTCTTACAAAGAGCCATTTTGTTAGCAATGCCCATTTCAATGAAATATGCTTTGCAAACCTGTTATCTTCTCTCTTTCTTACCTACAAACACTAAGAGCCTTCTTCTTTTGTTGCTTTTATGACCCAGATATACTCAGCTTAGGTAATGCCAGACATCATTTTATTAGGAACTAGTACACCTATAAAAGTGGCAAATCACTGGAAATCTATCACCTTCTTATCAGAATTGTTTGGCAACAGGGTGAGCTGGAGAACATTCCAGCACTGTGTTGGATAGCCATTGTTGTAAAAAGACTTAGTAGAAATCTAGCACTGGCAGCTTAAATATTAACAGCTAGAGTACACAAGGCCTATAGAATGTGGTATATGAATTATAACAATCATATTACAACATGTCAAGTAACTAACTACAGAATTGGACAGAATTACCCAAGAGGATATAAAATAGGATATAGAGCCACTGTATACTGTATAAGAAGACAACCACTTAATAACAAAACAGCAAGAAAATCAAGCCAATACAAAGCAAGAAGACCTCAGACCCCAATATTACCATTGGCCTGAACTGTTGCATGAGGGATGGGGAGCTTAGATTGTAAGGGAATAATTGCCCACGGATCTCTTTGTTCAGGGTCCCTCTTTGGAATTGCCCAGCTCTAGCTGCAGTGCTATTAATAAAAAGGACCTTATAGAAGAATTTTGGTTTATTGATTCAGTGGAAGCCAAGTCAAACCCTGTTATGGTGGCTGGTATCTGTAATTTCCATAGCAGTTTGCCAACCCAGATGGGACTCTAGGCAATCACCACTGGATGTTGGATGCTCTCATCTCCAAATGTCCAGCTGCTGGCATCGGGTGAGTTCACCTAGGAACTTTGGAGACAAGAGGCACTGACTGATTGTTGCCAAAATTCCGCTACTAAATTATGGCTTCAAGTGGGTTCAAGTCCCAGTTCAGAAGCATGCTAGGAGAGGTGTGCATGGCCTGATCAGAGTAAGGCACATAAATTTGGCATATAGGTATGGGGAACAGACCCAGAATAGAGAAGGAGATGCCCTTAATGGAGGTACTAGAAAATTGGAGGAAAATAGATGGCACTGCAAGTCTATCAAAAACCTGAGCAGCAGCATTGGGCCAGGATGAATGGCTGACAATGACAGGAAGCAGGGGGGGGATGTGTGTGTGTTGGTGTGGCCCTATGAAGGATTCTTTGACCAAAAGAAATTAACTTTACTGTGACATATTCAAAACCTTATCAAAGGGATTTTTGGCATGTATGGGACAACTGGGCCTACGACTGCCATAAGGGAGGTAGTCGCAAAAGTTCACAGAGAACCTGGGTTACGAATCTAGCTGCAGCAGACATAAGTGATCCAACAGATATGCCTGTGGAATCTGCTCCACCTCTGCACTCCCCTCTCTGCTTTTTCTAACCCATGTTTTATTACTGCTTCTGCCACTCCTCCATCTAATGCTTATGCTAATGTTCTTCCAAATCCAGCTGCCAAGCAGTCTGTAGCAGGGAAAACTAACACTCCTCTAGTATTGCATGTACTTACTAATCAGTCCTGGAATCCTGGAGATCACAGAATCATAGAACAGCCTGAGCTGGAAGGGGCCTTGAAAGTTCATTTGGTGCAGCATTTCATGGGAAAGAGAGCCTAGATGAAATCAGCTAGAACCCTGCCCAATCACATCTTGCACACTTCCAGCGACAGGGACTCTACCATGTCCCTGGAGAGATTGTTCCAGTGGGTGATTGTTCTCACTGTAAAAAATGTCTTTCTTACATCATGATGAAACCTCTCCCAGTGCTATTGTACCCACTGCCCCTTGCCTTCTCCATGTGCATGCAGAGCCTCTGCCCAATCTGTAGCAGCCCTGTAAATAGTGGAATACCGTGATGAGGTCCCCCTATCTTGTGTCTTCTCTTCTCCAGAGCTGGAAACTTTTGAAATCTTTTCACAGTTGTGTGGGGGAGTAAAATACCCAGACTGAAGGAATATGTGAATTGGTGTCCCCAGTTATTTTCAAACATTTGAAGTGAATATAATGCATCATGGAGGGATACTCAAATATTATTGAAGGAGCTATTTTGATCTGATGAAAAAGATAAAAGAATTGAAAAGGATGCAGAATTGATGCAACAAGCTGGGGGAAATAGGAACCCTTGGGCAACAAATGATCCAGATTGGTATTATCATAATGCAGGAGACAGAGGTAACTGTCAGACAGCAATGTGGAATTTAGTGGAAGCTATTAGAACTTGTGAAGAATCAAGAGTGAACTGGATGAAAGTACAGGAATGTAGGCAGACGCTAGAGGAACACCATAGTGACTACTGGGGAGAATTACGGTGGGCTTTACTAAAGCATGGAGGAATGACCATGCAGAACTTTAACAATGAGCTAGTGGCAAGAGTATTTGTTGATCAAGTCGCCCCAGATATAGGGAAATATTTTGAAGAACATATGGCTGGGCGGCAAGGGGAGACATTACAAAAGACCCTAAGTTTTATGCTTATGTTTATGTGGTGTTTATGTTTGATGTATGGAAGGAAACACATAGAGCTGAACTTGCAAAGGAAAAGAAACAGGAAAAGCAAGAAGCTAGTCTTTTAGTGGCAGCACTGTCACAGAGTTTACAACTAAACCAGTGAGTGAGGGGATTTCCCCCTTGGAGAGAACAAAACAGGGCAGAGGCAGGTCAGATCAGAGACTTGAAAGAGGAATGAGAAGACACAGAACTACCTGGGAGGAAAAGTATCATTACTGTGGGAAACTTGGTAACTGGCAAAGAAAATGCCCACTTCATCCAAGGGGGCTTCAAAGGGAACTGGACGTGGAAGATGTAAGACAGGAATCGTGAAGTAATATGCAATGACTGAAGGCAGGGAACTCAGAAGACAGTGGAAATTGAAGTCTATGGCATGTAGAAAGCTCAGCTGAATGAAAAGGGGCATATAATTAGGAAAACAGAGGAAGTTGAATTTTTAGTTGACACAAGAACCAACTTAAATTTTGTACCAAAGGGAACTCTATCACAGGACAAGGTGTTAATTCAAGGGGTAACAGGAAAAGCAGAACATGTTTTAAGTAAACCATTACTATCCACATAGGAAATAAAGGGGTGTAGGGAAGATTTGTAATACCAGAAGTGTTCCCATCTTGTCTATTAGGAAGAGAACTCCTCCAAACCCTGGATGTATATTTACACCTATCACCCAGGGTTACCAATTTGACAATCGCAGGCATATTCGTAAAATTCCCAACCTGGAGATACCTAAACCCCTGGAAGCTGGTGCCCACGGAATTGCAGAGTCAATCGGGAAATGAAGTGGAACTGGTGAAACACGCCTGAAAACAAAGGGGAGGCGCGCCCTCTGCTGTGGAACAGCAGCCCATCCCCGGGAAGCCGGGAAAAGTATTCAAAACCAAGTAGCTCAGCACCCTGCCCGAGGAATCTTGGAAGTGTCTGAATTCCCATATAACACCCCAGTGTTACCAGCAAGAAAAAACAGTCAGGAAAAAGGCGGAGATCCTGACTTTTGATTTGTTCCAGATTTGAGAGCAACTAACCAGTATATCATTGTCTCACACCCTGCAGCGCCAGATCCCACTCCTGTACTCTTGCAAATCCGGCACTGGGCTACGTGTTTTACTGTGACTGATTTGACTGCAGTGTTCTTCAGTATTCCCACAGGTGGAGAAAGCCATCCCTTGTTTGCATTCATTTGGAAGAGAAAACATTTGACATGAACTTGTCTTCTCTAGGAGTTTAATGGGTTTCCCACCATATTTTCTCAGATATTAAAAGATTTCAAGGATATTGAGTTACCTGGTGGATTAGTTTTAGTGCAATATGTACATGATTTATTTACTAATAGGTAGTAGAAATTGTAATGACTGTTTAAAAGACACTATACATTTAGGCACTGCTTTAGCAACCAAGGGCATATCTCCATCCAAGCTCTAGCTGGGTCAAATGGAAGTATAATATTTGGGATTCATTTCAAAGGAAGGACAGCAGGTAACAGATACAGAAAGAATAAAAGCTATAAAAGAAATTCCTCTGCCAGTTACAGAAAACTCCCCAGCTATGAGGGTTTTGAGGTGCAGCTGGGTTTTGCTGACCATGGACACCAGGATTAGGAGAACTAACATAATCTCCAATAGAAGCAACAAAAAAATTAAGAAATAGAACCCATTACATGGAAGCTTTGGCTTTGGCTCCAGCTTTAGGACTTCCAGACTACACAAAGCGTTTTGATCTGTGTATACATATGAGAAAAAAAGAGGTTAGTAGCGTTTTAATGCAGAAATTAGGACCCTATCAAAGACCTGTGGCGTAGTGTTCTGTCCAACTGGATCCAGTGGCATCCAAAGCTCCAACATGCACTAGATCAGTGGCAGTGGCAGCTGGAATAGTAGAAAAAAAGTCAACTTTTACTATTAGACCACTTCACCCGATTATGTTCTATGTGCCACATGAAGTTGAATTACTTCATGAACACTGTGCAACACAAGCCTTGTCTCCTTAATGAGCACATAAATATGAACTAACTCTTCTAAACGCAGATAATGTGACTCTAAACAGGTGCAACACATTGAACCTGGCAACACTAGTACCAACACCTGGAGAAGAGCATCAGCAATGTGACATGCTAATCCAGAGTATTAGTAAGGCACAAGCAGATCCCGCAGACAGAACTCAAATCTTGTTTTATTCACAGATGGATCACCCTACCGTTTACATGGGCAATCAAAAACTGGCTATGAAAATGTGGACCAGTGGAAGGTTGCAGATGCCAGAGCCCTTCTGGACACAGTTAGTGCTTAAGGGGCAGAGTTAATTGTGTTAGCCCGAGCAGCTTGCTTGGCAAGAGTAACTGTCCATACAGATTCAAGGTGTGCTTTTGGTGTATGCCAAACAAAAGGTATGTTGTGGAAAGAATGGCGGTTTCTCACCTCCTCTGGAAAAGCTATGGCTAGTGGAACAGAAATTTGGTACTTGGTGGACACAATCCCACTTCCCAAAGAAATTGCTGTGGTTTGCTGTCCAGCCTGTACAAGGGACACTATTGTAATCAGCAAAGGGAATGCCTTAGCTAATGCAGCAGCAAAAGCCGTGGCTCATCAACCTGTGGTGAACATTATGGCAGTTACTTCAGATAAGAGTTCATGGCCCGACGTTGACCATCCAAAAGAATTATACCAACTGATGTGACAAATGAAGAAAAGGAACAGTGGGAAAAGTGGGAAGCAGTGGAGGACGAAGATGGAACATAAACAATAGGGGCAAAACCTGTCTTATCAAAGAAATACCTGATAACTGGATGGTTCCATGACCTTGTAAGATCAAGTAAAATTAATGCATTAATTACAATTGGACAATACTTTAGCAAGATTCCAAGAAGTACGGTCTCTTCTTCACCAATACTTCACCAAGAAGTATTGGGTCACCTCCTGGGTAGCAGACTAGGAGCTTGGGCAAAATGAATTCTTCACGGATTATTCCTTTTTTTAACAACCTTTGAAATACTGTTTGTTTGTACTCAGTGTTGTAACAGTTGCTGTACTCAACTGTGCTCACACCTTAGGGACTACAAATATTCCGCTCCCATATAACAGGAATGTTAATAAAAACAAAAGAACGTGTTAGTTTAAATTTAGCACTATCAGTTTAAACATTAATAGGTAGAACATTCAAAGCCTACAGATTGTGGTACATGAACTGTAACAACCATTACAGCATGTCAAATAGCTAACTACAGAACCAGCTGAAAACAACCTAAGAGGATGTGAAACAGGGTACAGAACCACTGTATATTGTATAAGAAGATGATCACTTAGCAACTACTTCGTAGTGAACAGCAAGAAAATCAAACTGATAAAAAGCAAGAAGACCCCAGACCCCAATATTACCAACTGGGACAAACTGTCATGTGAGGGGTGAACTTAGATTGTAAGGGAACGATTGCCCAGGGATTTCTTTGTTTGGGGTCCATCTTCAGAGGTGCCCAGCTCGAGCTGTAGCACTATTAATAAAAACGACTTCACTTAGGAGTCTCTTTTGACTTATGGATTCAGCGGAAGCCGAGAGTCGAACCCTGTTAGGGTGGCTGCTTTGCATAATTTCCATAGCACCATCTGCCGGCCAAACATTACCTCTGGAGATCCCTGCTCTCCAGACTGTCAGCTGCAGGAAGGCAGTCCATCACCTCACGGAAGATTAAGAAGGTTATGACATGTGGGGCACAAATTCCCCCAGCTGTAGGTGTATCTACTAGGTTGCAATTTCCATTTTACAGTCATAAAGTTTTCCATTCTGTTTGGAAAGCACATACCTGTTATGGCTGAATTGTTCTAAGTTTCATCATTCCTATCCACTAAACCAGTCTGATGGTCATCTTTGGCACTATACCAGGTTTGTCATTGCTTTTCTTCCACAGATATTATGGGATCTTGTCAAAGTGCACTTTCTTCTGCCAGTAATTTGGGTCTCTGCCTTGTGTGGTTAGGAATTAAGGTGGGATTGAGCTCAGTCAGCTGCATTTTTGTAACTAAGCCCAATAAAAGCCTGAAGGTGCACACTCAGCAGAGGTGGTCAGCAACCAACAACCTCCCATGAGATCAGAAAAGTCACCAGTGGATGTGCAGGAGAGGTGCTGGTAACTGTGAAACCACTGAGCAAATGACCATATGTATAACAATGAGTAGTTTGAACCTGGTGCAGGGTGCTGAAGGGAAGCCAGGTGGATGGCCAAGTGTTGAGATGCTGAGGGTAGCTCCCACAGCTGCAGAACCCATCCCTGCCCACGTGGAAAAGCCCACTATGACAGCTAGTAGCATGGCAGAGCTGTGTTGCAAAAAACGGCACTTCTGTGAGTTGACACAACAGGTCTTTAAAGAATTTGGAGAGCATATGGGGAAGATCAAATTCTCTAGGTTAGAAATTATTATCTACTTAGGAGATGCCATAATGCTATCTTCACCTCCAGTGGGCCAAGTTGCTCCTCAAGTCCAGGCAACTGGGGTTTATTTTACCTGGGTGACCTTCCAGACAGGCCATGAGTGGAAAAAGCAACATCGCTTCTTCTTTTTTCCTGGGATACAAGACATCACCATCATTTTTTATAGGGAAATGAGTACATAAGGAACAGCACTCAAATAAACTGTTGGGGTTTAGGCTAGAATGGTCTCTCTTCACTACTATTCAATCATGGGGCATCCCCTCTCTTGGCTGGGGAAACCTGCATACTGGACCTGACAGTAGGAATTATTTCTTTCAGGCCCTTCTTTCCAGTGGCTCCTGGCCTAACTGCTAGAACAGGCTGGTAGGGAGAAAGCAGAGACAGGATGAGGCTGAAAGCAGACTCTTAGGATTCCCCTGCTAGGTCAGTTAATGCCACAGGCAACCAACCCCCTCACACAACAATGGGACAAAGGAGTGATGTTGCCAACAATGGTTAGAAAATCTGTAGCTGGGTTCTGAAACAATGACATTAAGAAACCATCTGATTATCTGCAACATGAGTGATGCCTGCTTTCCTCCTGCTTGGGCTCCTGTGATCGGCTGAACGCATGGACGAGGGATTTTCTATAGGGCACTTACCCAGACTGCCTCCCATGTGGATTTTACCCTGTCTAGTAAGATCTTAGCTCATGTACTGCTGGTCCTTCAGGCCGGTGCACTCACAAGCCTTCCTCATCCAACAGGCTGCTTTCACTAAACCTGTAGGAATGTAATCATCTTTGAGAGCTTTGTCCCTTTATCTGACTGAAGTAGCAAACTCAGCAGATGAGCACAGCTGGAGAAAGAACATTTCCTCTGCTTACAAAATTGGGCTGACTATATGTGTAGGTTTTTACCTGTCTTCTTATTTACTGTGCAGAAGCTTTTCACTGCCTCACTGTAAAACATTAAGGACTGGAAACCCAGACAGAGGTGAGTTTCATGCGCTCAGGTATCTTCCAAAACAACTTCTGCAAGAGTTGCCATCACTGCAGAGTGTGTGCAATACTCATAGCAAAGAACATAGAAGGAAATATCTTAAACTTTGCCTGTGAACCTTAAAAGGATCTAACTGGAAGCAATTACAAAGAGTATCAGTGAAAAAAATTGTATCTTTTATTTTAAAACATTTTAATTAACACAAAATCTTTTCCCAGAAAACAATTAGGGATTTCTTCCATTCATGGATTACCATAGCACGGCACCAGGACATTTGGTGCCACTCAGTGGTTGTGGCATTGTGTTACCTTTATCTCCACTTCCCACATCAGTCTTTGTTAATGTTGGGACAGAACTTCTTTCTAAGGAATGCCTAATGCTCCATTTGCATGTGATGCTATGACTTCTGTGTCACATTTTCCCACAGCCTGAACTTACAAGTACTAAAGCTGTGAGATCTGTATGAGATCATGGGCATATTCTCATGAATGGGTTTGATTATCAACCTTGTCTACCTCAAAGAGGTAACTTGCCATTAATGGTGTGACAAGTCACAGTACCTGCCTTTTGATTTCACACCTTTAAGGTCACAGCCCCTTGTAAAGTATGATGATTCCTGCAACTGAATTCAGAATTAGACACATTTTAAATGTTTGCTCTCACATGGCTGCTGAGGATCCACCCTCCAAATCCAGAGAACTTTATCATGCCTGAAATAATTTCTTTACCCCAGGCTCTACTCAGTTGTGCCAAGGAATAGGAGAAGAGTCAACAGGCAGAAACTGATGCACAGGAAGTTCCACCTGAACACGAGGAAGAACTTATTTACTGTGTGAGCAATTGTACACTGGAACAGACTGCTCAGAAAGGCTGTGGAGTCTCCCTCACTGGAGATATTCAAGAACCATCTGGATGCAATCCTGTACTGCTGAACAGATTCAGTGGGACCTCGATAGGCTGGAGAACTGGGTAGAGAGAAACCTAACAAGGTTCAACAAGGGCAAGTGTAAGGTACTGCACCTGGGCAGGAACAACCCCAAATACCAGTACAACCCCAAATACCAGTACAGACCTACTAGAGAGTAGCTTTGTGGAGAAGGACCTAGGAGTCTTAGTGGATGACAAGTTCACCATGAGCCAGCAGAGCGCCCTTCCAACCAGGAGCGCCAATGGTGTCCTGGGGTGCATTGGGAAGGGGGCGGTGATCCTCCCCCTCTACTCAGCCCTGGTGAGGCCACATCTGGAGTGCTGTGCCCAGTTCTGGGCTCCTCAGTAGAAAAAAAGACAAGGAGCTACTGGAGAGGGTCCAGCAGAGGGCCACAAAGATGATGAGCTGTGTGGAGCATATATCTTGTGAGGAGAGATTGAAGGAGCTGGGCCTGTTTAGTCTAGATAAGACTGAGAAGGGATCTCATTAATGCATGTAAATATCTCAAAGGCGGGTGCCAAGAGGATGATGCCCAGTGACAAGGAGCAACAGCCATAAACAGGAAGTTTCACCTCAACGTAAGGAAGAATTTCTTTACACTGAAGGTAGCAGAGCACTGGAACAGGCTGCTCAGGGAGGTCGTGGAGTCTCCCTCTCTGGAGACATTCCGAACCCACTTGGATGACTTCCTGTGTCACCTGTTCTAGGCGACCCTGCCTTGGCAGGGGGTTGGACTGAATGATCTCCAGAGGTCCCTTCCAACCCGAACGATTCTGTGATTCTGTGACATGTGCTCCAGGTCGGCCCTGTTTGAGCAGGGCGGCCGGACCAGGTGCCCCACCGCGCTCCCTCGCAGCCCTCCCCACCGTGGGTTTCCGCGATGGATTCCCCGATCCTGACGGGAGGGCCTTTCCGACGAGCCAACTAGCGGCCGGGGGGGGCTGCGGGCGGGCGGGCCCGTGACGCCACAGGCTCAGCTATGGTGGCTTGAGCAGTGACACGTCTCCTTCTGGCCCGGGAAGGGGCGGGGGAGCGGGGGAGCGTGGGAATCTCGCGGGGATCCCGGAGCGGCTGTCGGCCCCGGGGCGGCGACACCGGGGGGCCGCCGGTAGCAGCAGCAGCGGCGGCGGCGGCGGCGGGGACGGCGGGCCCGGCGCGGCCATGGCGGGCAAGGCAGCAGTTTCCAGTACGACGACAGCGGCAACACAGTTCTTCTACTTCCTCACCAGCTTCGTGGGGCTCATTCGTCATCCCCGCCACCTACTACCTGTGGGCACGGGACCAGCACGCCGGTGAGCGGCCCGGCCCCGGGCACAGCCGGGCTCTTCCTCTGCCCGCCTTCGCCGCCGCCCGCCGTGCATAGCGGGGGCCGGGCCGGCCCGCGGCGGGGGCCGCCCCAGCCGGGGCGCTCGGCCGGCCCGGGCCCTGCCCCGCGACCCCCGGATGCGGCGGGCGGGAGGCGGCGGCCCCGCGGGTGTGTTCGCCGTCAGCCATCGAGCGGGCCCGGGGTCCGAGGGGCCGCCCCCCGAGCCCGCCCGGCTCCGCGCCGCTGCTCCTGCAGAGTCATCGCTGCGCCGGGGTCCGGGGCTTTGTTTGGGGCTTGGGTTTTCCTCCCTGCCTTCCCGGAGTGTTTCAGGGCGGGTGACCTAAATTTTAGCCGTGGAGAAGAGAATAAGCTATTGAGTTGAGGCCAGAGAGGAAAAGTTACCGAGCTCTGCTTTTGTGTGCCATAAGGTCACAGCGAGTGTGAAAAGAGGATTTAATATTTTCCCGCTACAAGTCGCGGTTAAATGTCCGAAGGGTTACATTTCTGTTCCACCCTTCGGGGTGATGCTTTGTGTCACCGAGCTGCGTTAGAAAGTTTCTCCTAATAGTTCAGAATTTCATTTCCAAAGTAATTTTCCTTTTTGTCTTTACTGCATCCCTCTATTCTTGGAAGGAGAAGGCGTTTTGGTATATGGGCTGCGCAGGAACACATTTTTAACTGCAGTTTTGAGATTAAAAAAGCTGTAGAAATTGTATTTAAAAGCAGGATAGTAAACGCTGAGTAAAACGGGGATGCTTGGTGTGTTTCCATCGCTGAAACCTACAGACCTCTTAAGAACGCTTGTGCCTTGAAATCTGTGAAGAATCCCTTTTGCTCCCTGCATCTTTTTACATTCAGTATCTGGTGTTTTTGATGCCGTTTTAAATGGCTTGCCAGGTTCTGCTTAACTTAGTTTTATACGTAAAAGAAATACTCAGCAATGAAATCTTAATCCTGTACTTTCTGTTAGGGAGTAAGACAACAAATGTTTTGGTGCTAAATAATAGCTATTCACGGTCTTGATTGCTGACAGATGTGGCTTCTGACAGGACCTCTTTGGAGGACTGGTCTCTGCCCTCCAGATACTACTTCTCTGGCTGAGGAGTTAGCTCTTTCTGCTGAAAAGAAAGGTTTCTCTGCCTCATCTTTCTGTGTCCTGACTGTTGCAAGAGGGAGGTGTTACTGTTGAAGATGTTTTGTAATCTTTGGGTTGTATTTAAGAAGCAGGGGATCTGAGAGAGAAGATTACTTCTGTAACCTTTCTCCAAAACTCAGTATTTTTATTTTATTTTTGTTCTGGTGAAGGGTGGGAGGCAGTGGGGGAGAAAATCTCTCTTTCTCTTGAATAATGCTTTACTTCCTCTGTAGTTCTTAGGAGCTGCTTCTTGGGAAAATGGTTGTGACTTACTTGAGATGCTGTGCAGAATGGTATGGCCAGCAGGGACACTGAGTGATGTTAACTTCAGTTTCAAGGGGCTGACAGAAGCAGGAAAAGCTGTAGAAATGCTGTCAAACTTGGAAACACTTTACTCACCTTACATATTTGATCTTCAGATATCCTTACAGAATGGCAGGAAATGAAAACCTGACTTTGGAATATGGCTGTATGGATTTTACTCAGTTTTTAAATAGGCCTGCCATTAAACATTAATAATTTCTTTTCCTCTAGCCAGCATCATCCAGAGTATGGAAGGCCTGTTGCATATTGTTCTGCAATTAGTGCTAGATTCTTACAAGGTTGTATCAAACCATACTTTCCAAAACAAAAGATAAATTTTATTATGCTGTTGGTACGAAAAAAATGAATCAACTAAGTGAAAATTACCAGGCATAGCAATGAATGGTTCTGCCTCATAATTGTCTTAATGGATTTTAAAATGTGAATATGGTCTAGTTTTTAGCATATAGATTAATAGCGTGCCTGCAGTCTCCTGGGTGAGTTCTGTTCTGCAGACTGTTTTTAAATGAAGAGTTGAGGTGTTGTACAGATCAACACTGGGAACTAATGTTGATCTATTAAGTAAGATCTCAGTAAGTCTGCTAAGTAGTAGAATATTGTGTTGTTTGAGTTGTTTAAGTGTATGGTTCTTGGGTGGCTCATTTCCAGCAAAATGCCCTCAGTAGTTTTTTCACAGCTTTTTGTATTAATTCAACCATACCTGTCCTGGCATTTGAACCAGATTTCAAGAATAAATTAAAACCTTGTAATGATGCAAAGTATGGATTGTTTAGCCATGACTTTGTTTTCAGAGTAACTCACTAGTTTTAGTAACTCACTTGTACAACAAACCAAGACAAAGCCAAACCACACGTTTCAGAAGCTGAGAGAAGGCCTATGTCTTGAAGTCTTCCAGCACTGCTAGTTCCTGATTCCTTTAGTGAGCAGGAATATCTGGATGTTGATATGAGATGTGTATTTTTATGCTCATTTAGGGCAGGGTTTCCAACCAGAGGGGCACAGTGCTGGGTCAAATTGAATAAGATCTGCCAAGACCTCTGCTCTCTGTGTGTAGAACTAACTAACATTTTTGTTGTGGGACTGTGTTTTGCCCTGCCTATGCTAGAGAACCCAGCCTTTGTGGCCCTGGGTGGACTTGGTGAAGTGCAGCTGGACAGGTGAGCTGTTTCAGCTCCAGCTCGAGGAGAGCCTGTAGGCAGTGAAAAGAGCAGGTCAGAGGGAACTTTTGAAGCAGAGCAAATGCCTGTCCTCCTTGCTTCAAGACCCTTTTTGCAATGTAAAGCAGAGCATCCAGAAGACACAGACCAGATTCCTTTTTTGGTAAAAACTAGGTTGGAAGATGAGCTTCAGCCACATTGTTTTGTAAGAGCAGACTAGAGCTAGTCTGAAGCAAGAGTGAAATGCTTTTAGCGGGGAAGTCGAGCCTTCGGTGCTTGCAGTTGCCTTCTACAAATGCACTGCCATGGATTGCTGCTACGTGATACAGTAGAGTGCCAGTGGAGGAACAGCAAAAATCTGGGAATTGCTGATGGCCTGTAACATTCTAGGATTTGTTCTGTACTGTAGTTTTGTAGTAAATGCTCATAGAATAAATAAAACCCCCAAAAACTCAGTGTTTGTTTTTGCTATAGTGAAGATTGGAGAGTAAGACTGTGTCTATATTGCTTCACTATATGGAGGAAACTCAAATTGTGTTACCTAATGTCAGATTTTTAGTAGGAGAGCCATTAAGATTTTGCTGTTAGTGCTTCTTAAAATAAACTTCTGAAAGGCCTTTTCAGTTCTACTGTTGGGAAGAACAGCATGATTTGTGTCTCAAAAGTCCTGAGTAAAATTTGAGCTTCCTTTATTTCCTGAGTGTCTAAACCTGCCTTCTGCAGGCATTCCGAGAGAGTCCATATGAAGTGTTGCTGCAGCTTGCAGTAGGGGTTGGTACTAATATTTGGGAGGGCTTTGCTGTGGTGTGCTAGTCACCCTGTGAACTGTCCTGTAATTTCATTACCTCAGCTTTGATAAACCAAACAAGCAGATGACTGAGTTTTTAAACTGCATTTTTCCCGATGACTTTACCTCCTCAGTGTTCACTCTAGAGCTAATAAGGCACTTATAAAAGGTTAATTGTTCAGCGTTGTGTCTTGGGCTGCAGTTTCATAACTGCATCAAGGCAGTAGTGCTCTTATTTCTCACCCTCCCTTGTGCCAAATAGAGCACCCAAACAGTGTGGGTGACTGCAATAAGCTTGTTTTAGCTGAGATTAATTTTTGGCCTTTTTTTTTTTTTTCTTCTTTCAGTCTTGCTTTTAATGTGTGTTAGTTTCTGGGTAGGACTTTATGGATGCTTGGGGTGGTGCAGGATGTGACAGTGAGGGAAGAAGATTGATCCTTTCAGTGGTGGTGATGGCTTCAGGTGATGGTGAAACTGCTGTATTGTTTATCCTTGACTGGTATCTTGAGAACATATATGTGTGTATATGTGTTTTATTAGAAGAATTTCATACTTTTTCTGGATCACCTCTGTTTTGGGAAAATACTGGTATAAATTTAGCCTAATTACTGTGAGGAAAACTATTGCAAGGACTGCTCTTAATTGGGAACAAAAAATATGATTGCTAAAAAGTTATTCTGGTGCAGATTCACTTCTTAATGAGAAGGTATTTTCTGCAGTGGGAATTTTTAAGTTGTCTTTCAAAAACTTAATTGCAAGAGGTGAAGAAAAGATGTTTTTTTCCCAGCAATTTGTGGTGGAGGAGTGCCCATCAAAGTATCTTCCTATTGTTGGACTTGCTTTGAACCAATTTCAGTGAAGGTTTGTGTAGATTAAATGTCAGAATCTAGAAAGGAAATGGAGAGCAAGAGGTGAATGAGTTTAGTTGGATAATTTGCCAGTTGTTGCACAATGCTGATGTGTTTGCTGAACTTTGTGTACTTTTTGACTTCCACCTGTGCTGCTGAATTGAGACTCGTAAAGCTGTGCTGAAACAGGTGGTCATAGGTTGTGATGTGCTTTGCAGTTTAGTGCATCTATCTGGAAGTTCTTCATTTTACCCATTGTTTTTAGTTTATTTAGGTCTGCATTAAATAAATTATCCTGTTTGAGGGCATTAGGTATTCATAATGTATTACAAAGTTGCTGGAAAGAATAAATGTCTCTGTCCTGAGTCTTTTACAGTAACTTGAACAAAAAGATTTTGAAAATAGTTCAAAACTCCCAAAGAATAACAGCTGTGAATGCAGGGATACTGTTAATAAAAGTTTGCAGTCTCTGATAGAAAAGAGGCTGTAGGAGATATTCTGCTTGGAACATAGATCTTCCTTCTACAAGTGTAAGAACAGAAACACCTGCTGTAGAAAAGATTAAAAAAAAAAAGAAAAAAGATCTGCTGCATTTTTGTATGTAGGAAAAAGTAATTATATGAAATGGATAAAAGCTGTTCAGTGTACTTTCATTGTAATAGAGATCCATACAGAGTGTGTGTGGGGTTTTTTGTTTGTTTGTTTTTAGTTGGTTGTTTGTGTTTAGTTTTTTTTGGGGGAGTGGGGTGGGTGTTGCTGTTGTTGGGGAGCCCTGGCTAAATGTTGTCCTGTTGCTCTTTAATCTTCTTCCCTTGCACTCTCCCCTCTCAAGTGTTTCTGTTTGAGATGTAGAAAAATTTTCTTGAAGAGCACTGGTTCAATACAAAGAAAACCTTTAAAAAATCTGGCTAAAAGAGGCTATTCCCTGCTAATCTTTGAAGATGCCATGCCTCTAGGAAGTAGCATAGGCAGTTTGAGAGCTCTGGTTCTAGGCTAGCCTTTTTGCTTTGAGGCTGGGCAGAATGCAGAAATATTTCAAAAATACAGCTTACTAGGTGACCATTAAAAGGGGGACTATAATTTAATGTTGACACTTAATATTACTTTGTTAAATTTTTACTGTAATGCTGTTCTGAAGCAGTGGGGTTTTTTGCATACTTCTATAGGTAGCCAGTACTTGACACTCACTTTCAAAACCTTGAGTAGAAGACCTGAGTAAGATCTTCTGTATTAAGAACCCTGTTTCTCTGTATACCTGCCCACTATACTGGATCTCTCTATGTAGTAGTGTAAATGTTAAGGTTTCTGTGTAATTTTTTTGGTACACTTTTCATCTGTATATCTTGAGGCTGTTTTTAGAGATTTATATTAATCCTCTGCTTTAACTTGTAAGTAGGGGAACGGAGGCTAGAAAGTTTATTTGGCTCTCTAAGGACAAACAGTGAGTCTGCAACTTAGATGTGACTCAAGCCAGTGCAGAGAACACAGGCAGTGATTCTTCTGTTTTATCTGTAATGGAATAATGAGCATTTCTACCCCACAGCAGCTGGGGGAGATGCTGCTTCCACTCCTGGTAAAATTCTTCTGTGCTGCTTCTAATCCTCTGGTGTGAGATAAGATTGGTTGGAGTGGGTTAATTGTGATGCCTGTTCTTGGCTACAGCTCACTGAAATCTTGTTAACCTTACTCCAAAAGTATTTCACAGTGTTTTGGTATTTAGTAATACAGGATAAAGTACAGGATGCTGGTAAAGGACAGGATAAAACCACAGGATAAAACTACAGGATGCCATGCTCATTGCTGCTGTGGTGGATAAGCATGAGTGTGAAAACTTGATGTCTGTGAATATAAGCATTTTGTGCCCATATGTGTGTATGCTTATCCTTTCCTGTTAATATAACCTTTCATCACTGTGTCAGGAAGTGGGAGGAGAGTCAGTGAAATGCAGTTATGCATTTAAGAACTGTTCTTACGTACAAATTGAGATTTTTGAGGTACTGAGAGACTGAGTGTACCATGGTTGACTTAAACCATTTTAAGTTCAGAAAAATACAGCTTATTAGGTAACTGTTAGAAGGCAGAATACAATGTAATGGTGATGCTTAACACTATTTTGGTAGGGTTTTTTACTATATTGCTATTTTGAAGCAGTAGGGTTTTTTTTGAGAAACATTTGAAGAAGGGACAAACGTTATGAGATGTTACTAGTAATGCCTAGCAATTGTCTCTAAAAATATTTTTCAAAACAAAGCATTTGAATAGTTATCCAAACTGCTCTGTTATTTGGGGGGGAAAAAACCCCTGTCATTTCATGGAGTTTAACTATTGTAATATTATTATGAGCACTGTAGCTTCCTAGCAGTAAAATAAAATTAATAGCCCTTTGTTACAGATTAGTTGAGTAGTTTCAACACTGTCCTGAACACTTAACTCTGAAAAACTTTTTGTGGCAAGTTGAAGACCAAGCTATTACAAGAACTTCACTTTCACTGCATGCACATGAAAATAAAGTAGTTTCTATTTTTAAAAAATTCAACCTTTGTTATGGAAGCTTATGTAAACTGTGTCCTAAGTTTTATTACACGCCTTGTTCAGTTAATATTTGCTGCAAGGATATCTTCATTACTCACATAGATGATACTAAACTATCAGGATATCCAGGCTATGTATTAGAGAATTCAAGTTGGTGCTATCTAACCTGATATATTCAGTAGTAAAGTGTGATTCAGTTATGGTCTCATGAGCAGCTAAGCCATTCTTACAGGGTGAGCAGGAATTTTGAGAGATGAGCAAGGTAAATGGCAAAGAATGGAATCAACAGCAATTCCATAGGTTTTTTAGTGGTTGGTTGGTTTATTTTGTTTTGGTTGGTTGGTTGTCGTGGAGGTTTGTTTTTTTTTTTTATTTGTTCTTCAAACTCATGCCTGTGAAGAAGGGCTCAGACCTGCAGCAATCTGAATAAGTATAAACTAGGCTTCTGCTACATCCTTGCACCTGCAGTGCTACCTTCTCCCGCCGTGGGGTTTGTGGGCCTTTCCCTCAGTTATTAGCCAGGACCAGACATCCGCATCTCCATTTCATGGTGAAGGGGGTCGTGCTGTCTAGAACATACTAAGAAAAGGGAGAGGCCCAAAATAGGTACTTAATTTCTTTCCTGAGCAAAAAGATTAGTGTCTGCACCAGTTTTTAAATAATTGTACAATTAAGAAGATTGAAGAGGTGTTTTCAGATTTTCACTTAGTATTTCCCTTTTACAGAAAATTGCCTATGAGCATTTTAAATTCAGAAGATTCCTTTATCTTGGTTTGCTGGATGAACTATTTGAAACTAGAATATTTGCAAGGATTGTGGCTTCTGCAGAGGCTTACCAATAAAGTTTCAAATACCCTTTTTTCTTTAGAAACAAAAGAATGGTTATACTGGGTCAGGTCAGGTGTCTTTTTTTATGTGGTATTACAGAAGTGTATGCCTTAAGGAAGGAATAACGGGACAAGCATAAATGCTGCTTCCTTTGCACATTCTCCCTGTTTCCAGTGGTTTTCAGTTCAGCGACTCTTTTATTATAGCATCTATACCATCCTATGGTAAGGAGGTCACCAGCTTGGCTGCCCACACTGCAAATAATCAGCTTTGTTTTGCACCATCTTCTGATGTTACTTGATGATCCTTATTTCCTCTACTGGAAGAGGCAGTAAACATTCAGTTCTGTCTGTCCTGGCTGTCACTTAGGTTTTTTACAGCCTTCCATTACCTCTCCTTGCACTTGACTCTCTCCCAGCTGGAAGATTTGTAGCTTATATTTTGGACATAAATCTTCTCATATGTTTGATGACCCCCGTTCACCGTAATCAAATGTTTTCTAGTTGCCCCTCTTTGAGAGGTGGGGACTAGGACAGTGCATCATACTCGAAGTATGTACAGCCTCAAGCTTGTACATGGCTCAAACTTATGTGGTGGAGTAATGTTGCCCTCCTTTCCTCATAGGAATGCTCTAAACATTTGCTTTGATTTTTATAACTAATAAGCATTCAGCTGAGGTTTATACAGAGCAGTTTTTCACAACACCAAGACTGCATTCCTGAGAGATAATGGTCAGCCTCAAGCTCATCATAGTACATATTATATTAGCATAGTTCCCATTGCTCTTCACGTTTTCATACCCTGAATTTCGTGCACCATTCTGTAGTCTACTCACTTGATCTTTACAATTTTTCAGGATGCCCTTGTCTTTGTTACCCAGAATAAGTTAAAATCATCCAGAAGCCTTATTTTACTGCTCACCCTTTTACTCAGGTTATTTATTAGTGAAATATGAGTGTTGTAGTTCCAGTTCCTACAGAGCTCCTGGTGATTTCCTTCTGCTGTGAGAATTGGCCATTCACTCTCTCTTCTAGTCACATATTTATTTTTGCAATAGTTAGATTGTTGTCCTGAAAGACTTCGAAGAGGAACCTTTCAAAAACCTTTTGGAAACCACAGACTGTATCAGTAGTATCTCCTCTTCCATATGTTTACTTCCTCTAGAGGACTTTACCTTCACAAAAGCCCCACTGATGATAAGTGGATGTATGGTACTTATCCCTGTGTCTGCTAATTTGATCCTTTATTATAGTTCCTTCGAGGTGTGCATCAGAACAACACTGAACACAGGTTCAGTGATTGGTGATATGCTAAGTGACTTTTGTCTACGTTTGGTTTGGATTGAATGAATTCTTGTTTCCTACCGCACTAAACTGATAAAATCAAGCTAATAATTAAGAATGTGTATTCTTGGAGCCCAGCGTTGTTGCTGATTTCATCTGAAATTGATAACCTAACTCACATGAGTGTCGTTCCATATTAAAATGGCCAGTTTTCTGATTCCTCTCAGATTCTCTTGAAGTTTTACAATACACCTGTAGGTCCAGCCCTACTATAAATGTGGTAATTTAGGTGATGTAGCTTAAAATTTAGTATAGTTATTCCCACTGATGGTTTTGTCAGTACAAATAAGACAGTATACTAATAGGAAGGACAAGGCTTGGAAATGGCTTGATTAGGAGTAGTGCAGTGTGGAACTGTGCCCTGAGACTGTAAACAGAAAGTTTGAGTAAGTAAACTCTGAAAAGAAGTTAACTTGCAAGATGTTGAATCATCTTATGTTGCTGTTTATTAAAATTTTTAGGAACAAATGCTGTCTTTTAGTTGGCACCTCTGTGTCGAACTGTGTGAATGAAAAGTTAGGTTACTTTTTGTCCCTTTTAAGCTTAATGTAGTTGCTGCAAAACATGCTCTGGAAAGAGCAGCCGTGCTATTAAAGTCTTTCACAGGACTTTTTGTAGTTTATGGGCTGCTTGGAGCTTTAATGTGACTCAAAACACATGATATTTTTTGGGTTATTTCTGTGAATATTTGCTAGACAGAAAAAATCTCTTTGAAAACAACTAGGGTCAGATTATTCAGCTGTAAATGTGGTAGTGAAGAGGCTAACTTGGACATGACCTCTTTGTAGCTAAACTCAAGGTAATGACGACAATTCTTACAATAATAGATGTTAAAGTTAGAAGGCATCTATTAGATTATTTCATTCTTCACTGCTATGGTCAGTACAAAGTCCTGAAACACTTTTTTTTTTCTTTTTTTTTTTTTAAATCCTAACGAAAACACTAGTGGTCATTTAAAGGCTTCTGGATTTAAGCAAATGCATTTTAGAACATTTTAAAATGACTTTAATTTGCTTCATGCCTCTTGAATTTGGAGTTCTGCAAGTCAATCCTATTATAATAAGGTTTGAAATTACTTAGTACTTCAGAGGAGTTTCTGACTTTTTGAGTTTACTGTGAGTTTGAATCCTGCCTTTTAGCTGCTGGCAAAGATGGGTTACTGCTTTATAACATCGTTATCAGTGTTTATTAGTAGCTTTTTTGTAGAGTTTTTTCCTAACACTGTGATTTTTAAATTGTTCTCAGTTACTATACTGTATCCACGTGGAGTCTTATTTTATAATAATTATCAAGGAAAATGTCAATAGAGTTAAGCAAAAATGGCCTAGTAAGGCAGTAGGGTAGCCTTTTCATACTTGTATTCATCAGCTGTTATCTGAGAAATGGTTCAGTGCTTAAAAAGTAAATTTGTTCAGAGATCCTCAGTTCAAGACCTCAGTAAATAAATTGTTCTTACAATTGTTTAATTTCTGTAATTGTTGAAGCAGGAAAAAGCCCAAGACCTCAGATTTTGTATATGTATACATACACATAGCTGTTGAAAAGTAAATGGGAAGAATGTATTTAGTGCACAGTTCAGAGGATTAGAACTGTAGAACCCTGAATAAAAAACAGCAAACCCAGAAAGAGTGTTTCGACTGAGCCTGTTGCCCTCAGTTTTAACAGAACAGATGTCATGTTTAGAGCTGCAGTACCCTTGGGTTGTAGTCTTTACTCAAGACTTGCATGCTGTGTGTATTACTTGCATCTCTTGATGCTTTCCACAGGTACAAGTTTTCCATTTGAGTGTAGAGAGAGGATGACATGCTGCAAATAATTTTTGTGAAAGTCTGTTTTTGAAGTGATCTTAGCATTTCCTAGGGCTGCAGAACTGTGTCACTCTGTGTTCCTTACTGAAAGAAGTAATTTTCTTTTGAAACCAACAGCATTCTCCTTTGGATGAATCGTCTGCATCTGGTGGGCAGAATATTTCATGTGCACCTCTTCCTTCCTATTTCTCTCTCTCACAAAGTCCACGGGAGCTGTATTTTAGACTTTCTGCCTTTGCTTTTCTTGGTAGCCTGGAGGTAGAAAGGACACAGGAGGCTAGGATGTACTTCTGTTCTTTCCTGCTGTTTGAGGTAGAATGATGGAAAACCGGTGGCTTCCATGTATTCTGGGTATTAGTTTTTTTGGTAGCTTTTAGCTGTCCTACAAATTGACTATGATATTTTTAAAATTTTATATGCTTTAGTTATAAGTACTGATGACAATAGCCTTGTTTGTGGTATTTTTTTCCCTGAAGCTGACCTGTGTTGCAGCTAGAACAAGATTCTGGAGATTAAAACTTTTCTGTACCTCTTTTCATTCTATCACTTCTAGAATTTCCCATTTCCAATGAGTGTGTAATACTTCTTTCTTTCATGAGGAGAATGAAAAAGAATCTTCCTTAGGTTTTCTTTTGGATCTCTTCTTGGGACCTTCAGAGCCTGGAGGCTAGGTCTAGGTAGGGATCATTTGTCAAGCATACCTAAGGATTAAGTGTATCCTCCTGTTTCTTTGGAAACAAATATATAAGATGGGTGAACTTCAAACTTAAAAGTCAGACATGGCTCAGTTATAGACACAATCTATGGAAACAGCAAATCCAGCCTGTGAGTAGCTTCCTTCTGTGTTCCTCACCCATTGTGTGATGGGTAAAGAACAGAGGTTGAGACAGATGTGAGAAAAATTGTTGCCTCGTGAGGATGATCAAACTGTAGAACAGGCTGCTCAGAAGGACAGTGAGCTCTCTGTCCTTGAAGCTACTCAAAGGCCTACAGCCAGACCTTGAGCAGCTGCTTTGTTGACCCTCCTGAGCAGCAGGGTTGGATTAGGTGATCTCCAGAGGTCTCTTCGAACCTGAGTGTTTAGTTGTTCTGTTTTTACCCAAGAACTGTGTGGTCTAGGTTACCCACCCAGAAAAGTTAGACACCTCTGTCTTACAGACTTGGATATTCCAGAGGCATATATAAGTTCTGACCAACCCATGATACCCATGTTGTCACCTGGAATACAAAGGAATTGACTGCAATATCAACAAGGAAAGACCAACCTATGTCATCTACCTACATTTCATAAGGCCTCTGTGACAGTCCCATGTGACATCCTTATCTTCAGATTGGAGAAATACAAATTGAAGGGTGGACTATTCAGTGAATAAATAATTGGCTGGATGGGTGCAGCCAGAGACTTGTGGTCAATGACTCTATGTCCAGGCAGAGACTGGTCCCGAGGGATGTCTCTCAGGGCTCTGTCTCTTTAGTAAATTTATCATTGACATAGTGAGATCAAGTGCACCCTCAGCAAGTTTGCAGATGACACAAAGCTGAATGGTACAGTTGACACTCCTGAAGGATGGGATGCTGTCCAGAGGAACCTGGACAAACTTGAGAAGTGGGCCCATGAGAACCTCGTGAGTTTCAACAAGTCCAAATGCAAAGTGCTGCACTTGGGTCAGGGCAATCCCAGACATGAGTACAGACCGGAGAAGAACTCATTGAGAGCAGCCCTGTGGAGAAGGATGTGGGGGTTCTCGTGGATAAAAAGCTGGACATGAGCCAGCAGTGTGTGCTTGCAGCCCAGAGAGCCAACTGCATCCTGGGCTGCCTCAAGAGAAGCGAGGCCAGCAGGTCGAGGGAGGTTGTTCTGCCCCTCAGCTCTGATCCTGTGAAACCTATGTCCAGGTCTGGGGTCCTCAGTACAAGAAAGACATGGACTTGTTGGAAGAAGTCCAGAGGAGGGCCGTGAAGATGATCAGAGGGCTGGAGCACCTCCTCTATGAAGACAGTCTGAGAGAACTGAAGTTGTTCAGCCTGGAGAAGAAAAGGCTCTGAATAGACCTTATTGTGGCTTTTCAGTACTTAAAGAGGACTTATAAAAAGAGAAAGAGTGACTTTTTATGCAGATGGATACTTATAGGATCTGTGTATAGGTGTATCTGTGTGTTTTTAAAACAAGGAGACACTTAGATTAGATGTTAGGAAGAAATTCTTTACTGTGAGGGTGGCAAGGTACTGAAGGAGGTTGCCCTGAAGAAAGTTGTGGATGCCCTGTCCCTGGCAGTGTTCAAGGCCAGATTGCACAGGGCTTTGAGCAACCTGGTCTAGTGAGTGGCATCCCTGCCCAGGATAAGGGGTTTTGGACTGGATGATCTTTAAGGTCCCTTCTAACCCAACCATTCTGTGGCGCTTACTGAATAAATGAAAGAGATGGTACACAGATTTTCTTTTGTATCAGTACTAGTTGTATTTCTTGAGAACTTGAAAAGTATGTTAAGATGTAGTTTTGGCTGGATATTTGCATACATTGGTTAAGATATTATACATAGGTACTTGTGAGAACCCCTGTGAGTTAGAATTGTATTGGTAAAAATCTACTTGTGTATCTCAGGAACCTTGGATGCATCCGGAACAATTTGGAGGGAAATAAAGCAAGCATGGGATGCTTCCCCAGATTATTTACAGAAATGAACTGCAGTCGGCATCATCCTCTGAGAGGGTGCTTTAACAATATCTTGATGCAATGATTATTGTTAGTGAGATTAACTCAAAAGCCCAGGGATGTATTATGCCTTTGCTTTTCAAGGCTGTTTAATACCTATTTTAAAAATGTAGGAGAGATTCACTATTGTTAAGGGTTTTGCCCATTGAATGAGAAGTCATTTTGACTAAAGGAAAAGCGTTTCCCCCCTCAATCCCCACCCTCCCCCCAGCTTGTCTCCCTGTAAAGATGGATCATCAAAGGATGTTGTCAGAAGTGCTCTCATACTGTAATGGGGAGCAATGATCTGGACCAACAAGAAACAGGAGAACTCCTCTGCTTTTCAAACTCTGAATCTCTTTCACTGACAGAACAAGGATTCCAGAGCTAAAATCCAAAGAAGGTACAATTCACATTTCACTGCAGAGCTTTACCTTGAGCAGTATGTAATATATTTACTCCTGTGCGATCAGGGTCTGCAGGGTATTGCAAGGACAGTGTGCCAGTTCTGTGGCATGGCAAATCCACTTGTGTAAAAAGGAACTTCCTTGGGAGACAAAGGCAAAGCAAAAAAGACCTCATTTATCCACAACTTTCTCATTAGGAGTATGTTGCTACTTTTGTTAAGCACAGGTATTGAGGCCTTTGCTAACCTTTTAAAATTTTCTTTCTTTTTCTTTTCCTTTTGTAGTTTTCTTTTTTAATTTTCTTTTTTAAAAAATAGTCCTTATTTCCTTTTTTTTTCTCTCTTTTTAATTTTTTTTAAGTTTTTTTTTATTTATTTTTTTTTCTGCAATCAGTGTCTTCCTAACAAGATAAGTATTTTCTTTGGTGCAATCGCATACATTTTCTGTAAATAAACAGGAGGTCTGTTTTTCCTGGATGCAGTAGGAATATAGCTTTCTTACTCAGTATGGTATTTTGCCAGTGGCTTTCTGCCTAAACTGGGAGTGATGCTGTCTGTACTCCTTCTTTTGCCCAAGTAGCTTCCTGTTTTTGAATTCCACAAGTTTATATGTGTTAATGATGGCATGTGACAGAGGAAGTGCCTCAGGATACCTCTGAAGAATTTGAGTAGTCTGGGCTTTAGCCTCAATTTGAGTAGGATTTTATTATTTCTTTATGTTCTGAACAGGTAACTGTAAAAAATCCTTCATCTTTTACTGCCCTTTTTCCTTCTGGGATTGACAGTCAGATGAGACCATTGCCATCCCAAGATCAGAAAGGGATTAATAAACTGCTTTTGCTTTGATATTGTTTAATCAACTATAATTAGATTTGATCCAGAACTGTTCAGATGCATGTGTAAAAAATGCAGTGGCTGCTTAGCATCTTGCCTTCATTTGGCATTTGGCTGAAGAGGTCCCCCTGTGCAGCATACCTGTTCCAGGACTCCCTTTGCCAGGGAGTTTTTACCTGACGTAGGTGTGTGCTGTTTACATATTCCCAGGGCTTAAATTTTGCTCATACCACTTGCCTCGGGTTGGTCTTTTTGTTTTTCTTCTGTTGCTGTTGTCAGACTGGTCACAAAATGTGTCTTCTGCAACTGTTACTGGAAAACTGTTCCAAAACCTCAATTCTCTGATAATTATAAACCACAGTTGGTGGTCAGTTTTTATTTGACTTTATGCCAAGTCGTCAGTTTATCTTGCACAACTGTTTTATGTTTCTCCAAGGTGCCTTTCTCTAAGGCACTTTTGGAAGGTTTTTGGCATGGTAAGGTAAAGGATACTGGTGGTTCTTGCAGGGAGGATGCCAAGCGGGGAAAGGAGAGGGTCATCTGCTCCTTGCAGGGCTGGACATCAGCAGGTTTGAGAAACAGGGCATTGTGGTGTAGGTTTATACAGACAAGGCACAGCAGCTTGTTAAAACACCCTAGCAAAACACTAAAAGGAGTCATATCCTATTAGGCGTAGTTTTACATGATTAAGTAAACAGAGTTCTGTTAGTCACCTTCTGTTTCTCCAAGAGCACTGGTACTGCATTTTCATGTTGATGTTAGGTATTTCTACAAGCAGCGTAGTCAGGTCAGTCAGGACGGTGACCAAACAGCACTGCCTCTTGATTGTGCTGCAGAAATGTTAGTGGGGCTGTGATACAGATTGGACCAGGCTGAACTGCTGAACAGTTGGTTTCGTCTTGCTTCAGCACCAAATGACTGAATTCATTGACAATATTTGAAATGAGGGATTTAGGCTTCATGTAAGCACATGTGTCTTCTGTGAGGCTTGTGATGCCCCATTTGTTCAAGTATAATCAGTGACTTTTTCATAAAAGCATCACACTATGGCTCATAGTTGTCCAGTGACCATTTAAAACCTTCTGAACACTTTCTTCCTTGTTTCTGTAGCAGAGCTTTTTAGTCCTCATAACTTAATTGTCAGTCTGGTCTTTAATGGTGTTATTTTTTTGGTTTTTTTGAAATGCCAGTTTTATGTTTAGTTCTGTGTCTCTTCAGTTTTGCTTTAAAAATTGTAGTTTAATTCTAAGTAACAATTAGCTCACTTCTGGTTGTGCAGAATCCAGTTCTGAATCAAGAGAGATCTCCCACGGTTTTTGTCTTAAAAAAAAAAAAAAGTTGCAAAGAGAAAATGCCAGATTAATTTGCATTCTACCAGTAGGTAGTCAGTGTTGCATTTTCACTGTTTTCATTGTCTGCTGAACTTTTCCTTCACAGTGCTTTCTAAAGCCTTACATGAATAAAACTAACTGGGCAATTGCTTAACCAAATTTTAGTCATATTCTTTTTGTTTAGAAGTTTTCATGTAGTACCTGTTTCAGGTATGTGAAGAATCTTTGCAGATCAGGGGAGCTGCATAGTACTTGTGTGTGGTTTATCTCTTGCACAGAATAGAGAGGCAAGTTTGGAAGCTTATTTTGAAGCACTGTAAGAGTTGGATCAGATGCAGGGGATTGAATTATCCTCCTCCATTTCTCCCTCTTTGGGGGTGATGGGACTACTAAAACTCTCAGGAAATGCATTGGGTTGTTTAATGTCATTGAATTTTGAGGAAGCTATACTTTATAGAATTAGGTAGTTCAGAATAAACTGATACGCTTTTTTTTCTGGTTCTGATGTCTTGTCTCTGCAAGCTTTAATATTTGTCTACTTTACTAGTTTGTGGGTGGCCACGTGTCATCTGTGTTCCCACTCTCTGCCAAATCAACCAGAGTTTGAAATAACATCCAATGCTCACATCTGATCTGCCTTAAATCTGAACTCATGGTTGATGTGGTACACAGCATTGGCACTTCTGGTCATGTTTCTCTGCCTTAAATGGTTTGGTGACTGCAAACTATAGTTCTGCATTTTTCATCTAAATTACATTCTTACTTAGAAATTTGAGTAGATCACTGAACACTGTATCCCACCTCCCAATACCTTAAGAATAACTAAACAGAGGTTGTCACTGCCTTCCATAATAAATGTTTCCATGTATCATAACTACTATTTTAGTTGAGATCAGTTTAAGATCAGGGTGGGGCTTTGAGTAACGTGGCCTAGTGAAAGGTGTTGCTGCCTATGGCAGGGAGCTTGGACTAAATGATCTTTAAGGTCCCTTTCAACCCAAACCATTCTATGATTCCATGAAGACATCACCTGCTCAAAAGGCCAAAAGTGGATTTAAGACTCAGTAGGATATGATTGACGTGTGCTTCAGATCAAAGTTGTTAATATAATTCCCATATTTAGGTAATTCACAATTATCTTTCTAAATTTTGTTCACCAGTAATATCTAAATGTATTGAGGCAGGACGAGTTTTTTTCTCTTATTTCTTTCTCCTTTAGCCTGAAAAGACCCTAGTGGTCTCGTTCTTTTGCAAGAAAGGTAATTAATAGTGACCTCCTTAGTCCAGAAGTGTTGCAGGTCAGAGTGCATAGTTTATGGATAGACAAGTTACATAAACAGGACTGAAGTGACTTTTTAACATGTAATTTCAGTATTTACAGAAATTCTGTACAAGCTATTTGCTTTCCACTGTACTTTTCTTAGAATAAAAGAATTCCTTGACCAAGGCTAGGTTGGTCTTGATTAACTCTGAAATACAATTAAAGCTCTTAACAGAGAGAACTTCCATGCCCTCATCATGATGAGTTTGACAGTATAAATACAATTTCCTTCCAGCCTCATCCTGTCCTAAAAGGACCAAGGGAGGAAATCTTGTTGGCTACTTTGTCGTTGATGTGGATACTCCGTTACCAAGGGCAGGGATTACTGAGCTATGTGGCTTACAAGTAACTATTACTTCAATCTTCCTTCCTTTTCCTGTTCAACGAAAAAACACAAATGAAGGCAACTTATAAAAGCAGATGTCACAAAGAGCAAGAAAATGCATCATATTTTGAATTGAGGAAGGAGCTGTTGTTCTCACTGCACTCTTTAATTGTATACAAACACCAGTTTGGATGTGGGTTAGGTTCTGTTTGTTTTCCCTGCACGCAGTAGCTGACATACTGAAATGGGGAACTTGTTGGAGTTGAGTATAAAATGGCAGAAGCAAAGTTTACAGGTGCATATTAGACATGCAAAGGCTGAGTTCACAAGTGACGGTTGCTGTGTGGCATGTGGGAAACAGAATGTATTCCTTTTAGGTAGCAGCAAGTAATCCGACCCACTTCTTACGATTATGGGTGTGCAGTGTCACTTCAATGGATAAAAAGCATTCTTTCCTCCAGTAATACTGGACCTTTTGTCAGTCCTCCAACTGACCTTGTACTGCCTACTCCAGGGTGAAGCGAGCATTTTTGTTGTTCTGTGTTTTGTCAGCTTGGTTAATCACAATCTTTCTCTTTATTTTTATAGAGCAAATTCGATTAAAGAATATAAGAAATGTATATGGAAGATGCTTGTGGTATCGTTTGCGACTGTTACAACCGCAACAAAACATAATTCCTACAGTAAAGTACGTACATTTCATTTGCATGACTTTTCGTTAAAGCAATTCTTACTGTTTTTTTAATAAAAATATATTTTCTGTAATCAAAGCAGCTGGAATTAGTTTTGTAATATTGGCTTTTGTATCACCGAAAAGACATTTGCAATCTGCTGTATTTGAATAATTAATAGTTAATCATTATTATTTAGTAGGGCTTGAAATCAAGATGGATGCTGTTTGTACTGCGTGAAGTATCTTCTAAATGAAACCAGTGAACCTCAGCAGTAAAAAAAATAAGTAAACAATGCATTTATTTGTTCAGAAAAATAATTCTCACTCACTGAAATTAGTAGTGCTAGGGATGTCTTTTGACTTAAATATTTAATATCTGAACATATATATTCAAATATACAAGAGTAATAATTTTGTATGTTTGAAGTCAATAGCTTTATATCCATACTCCCACTCTGAAAATATTTTTCTGCCCATTTCAGCTTTGTGTATTTTGGTTTGGTTTTTTATTTTTTTTTTAAAACTGACTTTGTCTAAGAATAAGTCATCCTTTAAAAATAGGAAATACTATTGTATACCTGCTGAGGACAGACAGCTATAGAATGGAAAGATTCTTTGTGATAGTGGCTTGCCTTTGTTAAAAACTAGGAAAAGAAATTAATTAGAAATCAGAGCAGCTCTTATCTGTGTCAAAGGTGGTATTGTAACTGGATTACTAATACCTGCTTTAATATTTTTTTGCTATTTTAATATTGTTTCTTGAAGACTGATAACAAATGGCTTCTAATGTTATTTGTAGAATGGTGCTAGAGCTAGTGGATTTGTGTATTTAAAAAATTCTTTCTTCCAATCAGGAAAATAGTCCTCCTTGCTGGCTGGGCATTATTTTTGTTTCTTGCATACAAAGTTTCCAAAACTGACCGAGAGTATCAAGAATACAACCCTTATGAGGTGTTACATTTGGATCCTGTAAGTAATAGCATCTTTCACTAGTCTGTACTACTGTTACTGTATATTCTATGTCTAGATGTCAAATTTGAGACTTGTTTTTTTGAAGTAAGTTAACTTTAGTGAATATATCTACTGTTTTTATCCTTTTTGGCCTGGGAAAGTTGCTGCTGCGTATTATAAAGTCAGTCATTATGGGGGTTTTTGCCTATATCTGTACTAATTTATAATTTTTGTATCTAGCTCCTTCAAAATTCTAATAACCTAATACAGTGAGGTGATTTATTTTAATCTATTTTGAATCTTATTCTGATGTTGTTTTCCTCTCTTGGTACAAGAAAACAAAACAAAACAACAATTCTACTTCATATGACCTGTGAAAAATCTTCTCAATAGCCAGTTTTAGGGGTGCTGAAAAAACTGTATAAAAAGAATGTGAATTCATTTAATTTACAGTTGTTGTACAGCAATATTTCTCTTCTAAATGAGAAGTTTCACTGAAGAGTGTTGGTGATGCACATTTTGATGTAGTAAAGGTTACCTTGAATCTTGCTTGTATCTGTGAATGCAAACAACAAATTCTAACTAGTGATATACCAGCCAATAGGTTTATTTAACTGGGAAAAAAAAAAAGACATAATGCTTAATTAGAAAACAGATGCAGAGCTTTATTTATATTGAAGGACTGACTCAAAATGGATATAAAAAATTACATATCCCAAGGAGACAAATAGACCTTCTAAACAGCTCTCAAAGTCTTGTTTAATCTAGTCAAACTCTTCATCTTAACCGCAATACCTCGAGCAAATTCTCTTCTTATGTTAATTATTTCCTGATCCTAAGCTCCTCTTTTGAATAACAGTAGAATCATCTTTTCAATTCTGAAGTCTGAGGTATGTTTCACTCTCAAGTCTAAGGAAGAGCACTTGTGGAAACAGCTCAACACAAGAATATGAATGAACTTTGAATGTACCTGTTTTGATTAAACTTGATGTATACTGTTAGTGTGAGAGAGCTTAATATGTATATAAACATTAACAAATACATCTCTTGCCATTAGTGATGTGGCTTGTCAGCATAGAAAAGCAGTACCTTATGCTACAAAAGCCATTATAGCTGATAAGTAGTCTGTAGCCTGTTCTTAGCTAGACAGGTCTAACACCTACCTACCATGTCTAGAGGCAAGTTATTTAAATTCAACCCCTGCTCAGTTCCTCCATGACTGACTGATTGCTGACTTGAGTTCTCTCACTGATGCACAGGAAGGAACAAGATAAATTTTTAGTGTTGAGTGGTATCTGTGGGACACATGGAGTTTAAATGTATGTATATCTGGGTTAAGTTTGATTAAACAAACCAGACTAGGGATTAGGTCATCAGAGGATTTTCCTTTGTCATTTTGGCAAATTTCTACAAATAACAGCCCAGAGGGCAAAAAGGTATGTATGTAGTGAATTATAACTTCCTGTTTATTAATGAAAACCTGTACTCGTGCGCAAGGCAAGTGCAGCTTGCGCAGAGAAAGAAGACAATATTGGAATGTCTCAAGAATGGCAGGATGGAGCATACTGTCATAAGGACAAGCTGAATGAAAGCCAGAGATGTTACAAGGGGAATGAATAGATGGGTTTGAAGATAGATAGTTGAAGTAGGCCTCAGAATAAGAGTCTGACATCCCAGCGCGTCTTATGTATTTCTTGCTGTCAGGTGATATCTGTTAAATCCTCTTGAAAAACTTTTAATTCAAACTACATGAAAATTAGCAACTTTCATTTGTTACCATATGAATGGAACCTTTAGAGTCATTGCCAACCCTCTTGATAAAGTGATACAAATGTTGAAGTGTTGTTAAGATAATGAAAATGTTAGTTGTAAAAAAAAAAAAGGCAGCAAAACCCTCCCCAAACTTAAAGAAATGAAAAGGTTGCAGATTCAAGCACTTTAAAGTTTTGATACGCAGTAATTAATTTGCTTCTTTGCATTCACACTCTGGTCAAGATTAGTTTTTTTATTTTATGTTAGCATATCAGTTTATAACAAGAAACTATTTTTTCTCCAGAAGATAACCACAACACGGACAAAGTCCAGATAATGTCCATATACCTTATTTTGTATATAATAACATCTCTTTCTTTTGAACATGTATAGCTCTTTTTGAAGCACATCACTTAAATTAACTAATACATAAACCACTCAGATATTATTACTGATTTATTTAATAAATATCTGTACTGCAGTTTAGAGATGAGATCCAAGGCATAAAGATGAAGCTCAAAAGTGATTATAATTTTGATTCTCTAAGTAAGAAAATTGACGCATTACATTTTTCTTTTTTTTTGTGAGTAGTTAATATAGGGATGCTCTGTGTTCCAAGCAGAGTGCTGACTGACGCTGACTGTCCTAGGCTACTAAGCATTTCTGTAAGTCAGGCCTAATCTCTGTAACCTAGCTTTTGAAAATGAGGAGTAAGCAATTAGTGATAGAAAACTTGTCATCAGCTCATCAGGGAAGCACCCTCTGTGTCAGAGAGAGAAAAAATTAGTTTTGTTTTTTTTTGTAGACAGCATTCATGTGAGCTATGAAAACCCATCTCTACTCAACCAACTTGATTTCACCCCCCCCTACTGTCCAGCTTCTGCTGCTCATCTGGCATTCTTCATCTAGTCTTGAAATGCCTGTTTTTACTTGAAGTCTAATTTATTATGGAGTAAATTCATCCTGTGCATTAAATGAGGCAGGCATGCTGTTGAAAAATAGTGTTCAAATATGATAGACAGGCTGCATAAAGTGAGATAAAGCAACAGCAAGTGAAGCCTCAGGGTAGTTTAATTCCTGGTTTAAATTTATTGAAATAGTACCATCATCTGTAAATAACTTCTTGTGTGTTTATTATGCAGTTAATGTCAGCATACTAGGCTTCTCTACCACAAAAAATTGAAAAGTCACCACGGCAGTGGTTCTATGTTAGCAGATAAAGTTTCTTCTAATATGTTATTATAAAGTTTTGTGGGTTTTCTTGAGTAGTGAAGTTCACAGTCCAAGCTGAAAGTTAACACACAGGGGATTGTGTTGGTAGCATTTAACAACGTGCTGTAGTAGAGTAAAAATCGATCTTTCTCAGGTATAGGTAATGTATTCCCTTTGTTCAAGAAGTTAGAAATAATTGATGGGTAAGATGATTCTAGTCAAAGGCATTCTTAAGCAGCAGGGAAACCCACTGTTCCTGGTAACTGACAGATTTATTTCTGCAGGCAAGCTGCAAGTGAACCATCATACTTGATCTATGAACTCTTGCTTAAATAGAAGAACTCTTGCTTAAATATTCTCACTGCAAGTGAGAATTCCTCGTATTCATGAATATGTTTTAGGGAAGATAAGATTTGTCGAACAGATAAGAAGTCCTTCCTTTTTTCTATAGATGGATGAGCAAAATAATCTGGAAAAACCCCATACCCAGTCATCTGAATGTCTTTTTTTAGACTGTGACTTCTATCCTGATTTAAAAATATAATGAGTATAGGAATGTTATTAGAAAAAATAATATAATAATGTTTTCATGAAATATGTATATAGTTTCATGATCCTATATTAGAACATAATTCTTTTATTCAGAGAAATAATGTGCAGTGTGTGTTACGATTACATATATAAGAATGGATTTTATTTAAGATATTTATTAATAAACTTAAACCTTTCCTTTTTAAGGGAGCAAGTATATCAGAAATTAAGAAACAGTACCGTGCACTATCGCTAAAATACCATCCAGATAAAGGAGGAGATGAAGTTATGTTCATGAGGATTGCTAAGGCCTATGCGGCGTAAGTTTCTTTTTTGCTCATAAAAAAATGGGAATGTAATATTACGGGGAGGGAATCCTTTGTGATAATAGCAAGGATGGACGAAGCAGACAGGAAAAAGTATATTTGGATATGGAATGCAAGTCAAAACATGTCTCAGTTAGTTCAGTGCGTGTTTCTCTGTACCTGTTAGGAAGGATAATTTGTTTTGAAACTGTCAGAATGCTATAAGGTGTTTCATCTTTGTTTCAAACTTCTGTGTCAGCTAGGAAAAAATGTTTCCAATGCAACACATGTTAAATCTTAAAGATGACAAAGAACAAAATGGGTGTTATGGTTTTTAACCAACCAAACCCGTTGCAGCAGTTTTGAAGCAATGCTTAGAAAATAAATACACTGTTCATTTCATCTGGTGATAAAGCCAAGGAGTGACAGACAGCATTTTAACTCTGTTCCCATCTAGTGACAAAGATGTTTCATTCTGACTCAGTTTTCTCTCATCTTACCCATCTCCCGTTCCATTTGCACTTGCCTTACAGTCCTGATTTTTTATATGGTGACTGTTTCACATTACCTGTGTAGTTCTTAAAAGCTGAATCCTTGAATCTTCTTTTCCTCTTAGAGTATTTTTTGGTCTTGTGTCTACTTACAGCTTTTTTTTTTTTTTACTATCTGAAAGAAGATATCTTATATTAGAATTTGGTATAAAGGAAATCTCTCTTTATTGATTTTTTTTTTTTTTTTCCCATGATCAAGATGTGGTTTGGGTTTTGTAATGCTGTTCATACATGGAATGTCAATACAGCTTTATAATCTTTTCTAGTCTAAATGATCATCTGTCAGAGTCCAGTAGTCTCTGCTCAGGTTCTTTTAGATATTCCACATGTGGAACGTTTAATATCAAATTTGCTTAGAAGACAGTTAATGTGATACGCGATCTCTGACTTAGTGGAGCGATAGATTTATGTTGTGTCTTTAGTATATTTTAGTATATTTTTCAAGTTAGACTTTGCAAAATACAGGAATTTCAATACACGGTTCAATCACGGTACCAATGTGATTCCAATTACCAGTGTCATACATTCACTGTCACAATGCTGGGTGTCCCCAGGTGATGGGAAGGCATGTGTGGGTTGAGCCTGTTGTTGTCTTCAAAACTCTTGTGCTAGTTGTCTAGTTTTTAGACTCTGTTGGGCTGAGCCAGGTGTGTACTCCCCCCTTGCTGGTCTCTCAAACTTGAGGAGACATTCATACTTTTTTAACGTACTTGAAGAAATATGTTGATAGGTGTTTTGTCTAAAACAAAGGCCACCTTTGTGTCCCCTTTGTGCTGAGATTGAGTCAGCTTCTTTGTAGCAAGCTGTGCTGAATCACTGTGGTCACTCAGTGGCACGGCACACTGCCCTTGCCCATCCCTCTGAGCCTTCTTCCATTGTAGGGATTCAATGGGTCAGTCACATCATCGAGAACCTAGGAAGTTGCTGATTTCTGCTTTGAAGTCAGTTGTCTGTGTGGCTGACCTTATTGAGAGTCCTGTTTGGGGCAAGGTGAGAAGGAGAACCAACACCATGCTCACTTGAGCAGTTTTGAAATCATATTTCTGCTTAAACACATCTGTAATCACTATGAAAGTCTCTTCAATAGTAAATTCTGGTATGACTTTCTGAACTCCTGAAACATTTAAATTATTTGCTTTGCAAGCTAGCACTCAAATGCTTGGTGCTACTGTTTGATACTTTGAAGGCCAGTGCAAGGGCTGTGGTGGAGGCATACCTTGAAGTAAATGATGGTGAAGTTCCTAAGCCATGCTGTCTTGAAAGAATATAAAATTTACCCATGAAATGAGTCTGATTGTCAACAAATGTGAGACTCAGAAGTGATCAGCCTGGTTCATTCACTGGGTTTCTTCCATGAGACAAAATCTTCCATATAGCAGATGCATAGTATTTTGTTTTCTAAAGCAATATTCTTCCTTCTAGTAACAGGGATTCTGTTGAGATGGCATACTATTGCCAAGAAACTGGCATTCCAGAACAGGCACAGAAACTGGAAGATTTAGAATGTAGTGTCTTGTTTAAGAAGAGAGAATTAAATTATGCAACGAGGGAGTCCCAGGGGGAAAAAAAACCAAAACCCAAGAACCAAACACATGTTGTCAAAGGCTAACAGTGTAGAATACAATCATTAAAGGCCCATACGGACCACTTGTGCTCTGTCAATTAATCTTTCATATTCACCTTCCTTCCAAAAACCCCAGAACATTTCCAACCTCTGTTGTCTTTCAGAATTTGCTATACTGTAACCTGGCATCAAAAAGTGCTCTTTGCTGATGAGTATGCACTCACTCTCCTGAAAGGGAGGTGTGATTGTTCTGTTTCCTGCACATGCATCTTGCGTGTCTGATTTCTTTTCCTGTCAGACTGATAAAAGAATTTGCCTGTGTATTATGAAGGAATACAGTAGTATTGTTTCATATTAGATTTCACACAGAAAATAGCAAAATCTGTTTAGCTTGCCCAGCCATCTGAAAAGAATAGTACAAATAGCACATTTTAAAGTTTCTGTATGTTAATGATTTAGAGAAGTATCTTTACTTCTGTACTAACTTTATATCTCTTCTCGTAACTAGTTTAACTGATGAAGAATCACGAAAAAATTGGGAAGAATTTGGTAATCCAGATGGACCACAAGGTAAGAATTATGAATGATAAATTTTATATATTGAGAGCTAATATCTGATCAGTTGATTAGTATTCAGTTCTTTATATGGTTATATATGATAACTTTCTCCTGTGATTTGAAGCAATGCATCTTATCAATACTTTACTTGTCAAACTGGCTCTGGGGTGGTGGTGGCATGGAAAAACAGGAAAGAGTTTGCTTTCATATTTCTCAAATTTCATATTATGTTAAAAAGAGAAGGGTTATTTTTTGACTACTTGGCTACAGTAGGTATCTAGAGAGACTTGCCAATGTTCATGGAGGTATAAGCAAAAAATGGAATAATACTTACCAGACACTTGTCAATTTTAAACCTTTCTTGGTATTTATGACCAAATATTATAGATGTATATTGAAAAATAAACAACTAGCAATAATGCAATGAACACGCTTTGAAGGGATGTACATTGAAATAAATACTGTATGCACATTGGCCTTCCATTTACTGAAAGCAGTACTATTTGAGTGCCTGTGCCTCCTTCATCTTGAGGAGTTGAGGTGATTATCCCATTGTAGATTGTTCCTGGGCAGGTAGCTACATTAAAATAATCCTGATGATGGTGCGTTGAAGTTGTACAGTAGGTGATCCAAAATAAAACAATTTAAGACTGAAAGTTAGTAGTTTTTTTCCCTGTTTGCAGTTGCCTGAGTTGCTTATAAAACATTTTTGTGACTGTTGTTTAAGTGGCTATTACAAGCAAAATTGAAACCTGCCATTTGTTAGGGCAGGCTTCCATAGATCTGTGCTGTTGATGCCCTATAGTTTGAGGGGCTAAGTGTTTAGTACGTATCTATGTGAGATGAGTTACAGCCAGCTTGGAAGTAGTAAATGGGATTTGTAACTTAATTATGAAATTATAATGAAGTGAGGGAACTCTGTGTTGTAAATTCTTCTTGTGAATTCTATCCATTCAACATGGGAAATTAATTTTTAAAGGAAAAAAAAACAGCCCCAGCCCTTGAACCAGTGTGTCAAAGAAACAAAAAAGAAATCTTCCCTCTCCCTTCAAAAAAACCAGCTCTGCCAACAGTCTGACAAAGGCATTTTTGATCGACTAAGGTGGTGGTTAACTTTCTGTAACCACTGTGTTTTGTAACATAGCAGGTTTCTTTCAGCTCCTAGCTTCTTGTGGTTCCCTAGCTGTGCAAGTAGGAGGTCTCTGTCCCTCTTGCTGCAAAATAAAAATAAAATCTTTTGTCAGAAATACTGTCTTAATATTAGCAAAATGGTACTTTAAGTTTTAGACCAGTATACGCACAAATAGCTTTCCTAGGACTTTTCTCAATGTTAAATTGTTTTTTACATCCACAAACTAATAACTTAATGTTGCCAAGGCATAGGATTTCAAGTTCAGCAGTATGTCAGCGTCCTTGAATGGACCTGAGGCTGTGACTTAAAAGAAAACTCTGCCAAAAGTTGAGAATTTAAAGGCATGAAGATGATTGTGCGATTGGCTCAGTGATTGTTTTCACAAACTTAAGGGACTTTGGATTCCCGGAGGGCAAAATTAAATGATACTTCGATAGGGCAGCAGTTCATACTGTGTGTGAAGCAGCCTCCTTTTCTGAAAACTCTGTCCCAGACTACAGTGAAATTAGAGTTCTCTGCTTTATTTCTAGACCTCTCATTACTGCTTCATCTGAAGAGTAGGAGAAGTCCCTTAAATTTTCTCTCTCCCTCCTCAATTCTGTAATGTTCTTTCTTTCAATGTCCCACTTGGAAATGTTGGGAGCTTTCTAATTTAATGAAATTCATATTCTCTTAATTTCTACATCTGTAGCATAAAAATCTGTATCCAAGCTCCATACTCTAGTTTTCTAGTTCTGTATAGTCAAAGAATGGATATGGTCCCTTACAGAGGTATTTCCTGGGATGAGATGAAGCACATCCTGGTGTTAGACACATCTAACCAAGTTAAATTTGGTACATCCCGCCTCTGTGCCTAGCAAAGAGGAACAGTGAGCAGTATTCCTCTCTGTCCAACTGTAACTTAATGTGGTAAATTCACTGGGAATTATTTTGTTGAACTGCTGTGCTTGAGATGTGGTTAAGTTTGTCAGATGTTTAATTTCAATCTCAACAAATTATAGTTTTCAATTTAATTATAAAACATTAGGCTTGTGCATAACAACTGTTTGTCTGAATTGATGGCTATCACGATCTGCTGGAAATAGTATCAGAATAGTATCTAAGTAAATAAGGATCCTAGTCTGTCCTTATTAAAGGCATTACTCCTCATTGATACCTGCTAGTACTGAGGAAAGCATGTTGTTTTCCTTTTAAGCAGATTCTAGAAATCTGTAGTCTTTTATTTTTTCTTCCACCCCTTCGTTTCATAGAACTTTCAGTATTGGGAAAGATAGTGTTTGCAAAATTTAATTTATTACCACTAAAGTGTCTGAAGACAAGCTATTTTATGCTATTCTGCATTCAGATCTGAATGCCACAGATGTTACTGTTGGAGAATCATGTCTTCCCCTTTGTGCAGCCTAACTCCTTTTGAATTGAAAAATGTTCCTTTCTCTTTCTTATCCATCACACAGAAATTTGAACTGACAGAGGGTTTTGTGTTTACAATTTACATCTTAACACACTTTCCTAAAGGTACAAACTAATAAAACTTCCCATAGAAGTCATTTACTCAGACCGTTTTCTTGTGTTTACTGAACTATATGTATTCAAACTGCTGAAAACTCTGCAATGTAAAACTCATAAATCTTTCAATCTGTGTAATCTTTTTTTTAAAATAGACAGACAATATTTATTAATATATATTTCACTGCAATATGTTAAGCTAAAATATTTGGTATTTCAGATGTTGTATTTAAGTCTTGTTATTTTATTGCATACTTGAGTGTGTTTCTAATAAGTTTCTTGATTTTGCTATATTTGTTAAATTTTTGCTTATTGAAGTGGTAAACATGAAGATTTTTTGTAGGTTGGTTGTTTTGTTTGTTTGTTTGTTTGTTAGGCATAATGTGACTTTAGCATTGTTCTTTAATATTTTATAGTGAATTTATTTTCTTTCATCCTGCAGCCACAAGCTTTGGTATAGCTTTGCCAGCTTGGATTGTGGATCAGAAAAATTCAATTTTGGTGAGTCAGCTTACTTAGCTTAGGATTTTAAGGTGAACTTTCAAGTGTTCACCTTAAAACGTTTGTGCCTCATACTGCACATTTTTAGTCTAAACACGTAGTTAATAATACTTTGGTCCAAATGCATATCTTTGAAGCAAATTTCAAGAGTCATAAGTATTAGAGTAGCTTAAATCTAATGTTTTAGAGTATTAATATGCTTGGAAGGGTCTTATTCCAATGATAATGAGGCTGTACTATGGTCACCCCTGTTACAAAGTGTGTGTTTGCTGTTGCAAGAAAACACACATGGAACTGTTTCCTAGGTTTCTGTAGTTGCATTTGGTTTGCTAGTGATGCTATAATCATACAGGGACTAAATGTTGTATCTGTTGCATTTGTTGCTCTAAGGTATTTGGCTTAACCATTTGATTTCTTCCTGTCCACTGCATCACAGTTTAGCTGCCAACTTTTTAATTATTAAAGAAACTGTCCTGAGACAATGCATGAATCATTTAAAAGATTACTCACACTAAACTGATACTCCTTATTTAAACCCTACCCATCTAATTATATTACTTGTAAGTTGTTCTTCAGAAATGATGACAGGTATTATGCAATAAACTTGCATTAATTTGTAGTAGGCTTGTGGTAATAATACTTGACTGTATTTTAGAATAAAGATTAAACAGGTACCTAATGCAGTGTATTTCTTATTTTTTCCTCTAGGTTTTGTTTGTATATGGATTAGCATTTATGGTTATTCTTCCAGTTGTTGTGGTAAGTATTATCTGATTAATATTCTACCCTCTGTAAGCAAGCAGTAAACAAAGCTGTCTTGGATATAGAGTTGCTAATTCTTGCCTTTCATGGAGGGAGAGTGCAAGTGAGCCTTTTTTTAATGCATGTGGTTTTTTTTATTGTGAAAAAAGTGTAACTACTGTAGAGTTTCCAGAAAAATGCAGTGCCACGATAGAGAGGGAGCTGCAGGGAAAATATTAGATATCACAAAAGTTACTTAGTTATGTAATCTGTCTTGTATCTTCTTTCATTCATCTGAAGAAAATTAATATGAGCGGATGAGCTCAAGAGGATATTCAGTGGTGTTACAGTAGAACCAAGACTGAGATGTCTGTAGCTGGTGGTGCTAGAATAATTACTGCATGTGGAACAGGTTGTTGATTTGATTTCTCCTGGCTGGCTTTGTTTTCATAACTTCAGTTTTTATTGATCTTCTGTACACCATGAGATGTCTGCCCTTGAGATTTCTTTGTGTGAGGAATCAATTGCTAGATGAGTGTTATTTCAGGGATTGGGTTTGCCCTACAGTACTGCTTTTGAACAGTGTTCCTTATCCAGTGATTGTGCATTTGGGGTATGGCATGAAGAAAGACTCAGAAAATTGACACCCAAAACCCTTCATGTTCTGGGGAAGAAGACTTGCATTTGAGAAAGTGTCCTGAGGTCTTGGCAGCTGCATGCATCAGTGTGTGCAGAAATTCAGCCAGACATTATCCCTTCACTTTGAGAGTCTTTCTGCGTAATTGAAGATTTAGTGTAGAAAATTGCTGAAATCACCACATTCAAGTTGTTGAATAAGATGTCTAAAATCCAGGGTGCAATGTCTACCTGTTTTTCATGTCTCTCCTTTTAGGTTTCAGTTGGTGTCTGTTGATGCTTTTTTGCATACATGTACTTTTAGTGATTTATACCAGGTTTATCGTAGCTCAAGTGAAAGTGAACATCCTTTGTGTTGGTACAAAGAAATGTTCTGAGCACAGAAAAAAAATTTGCCTCTTTCTGCCCCATACCAGATGTAGGATTCTACATTCAGACTTGTCACTGTAAATTTCTTTTATAGTCAGTGAAGAGGAATAGTCATTTTTATGGAGCAAGTTATTTTATCATTTCATTCTAAAGTAGACATACAAGATGATTCATGCTTTTAATGGGCCCCTTTCTCTTTTATGAATCAATAAAGAAGTGGAAGTTGATGACAATGTAGTCATCCTATAGTTGATAGACAACTAAAATAAAGTAAGGCTACTTGGACCCTTTGAATCCAGATCAACAAAAAGGAAAATACTGATATGTAGTTCTTTCCAGACCTCCACTGACCTAAATAATATTCTGTATATGAGGTAAGAGACATGAGCTACATCAGAAGCAGTTAGGGCAGCTTCTTTCATGTAGATTTGGACTAGCTGTAGTTACATTTTTCTTCCAATATCTGTGCTTAGACAAAAATTTGATATCTGTGGGATTGTAATCGAAATTTTTCTGCAGAAAAACTTCTTATGAAGTTGTGTACTGTTTTGTTTCAGGGTTCATCTATTCATAGAAGAATCAAACTTAATTTATTTAGAAGTTTGTGGGGAGCCAGTCTTATAACATTTCCTAAATAATTAAGTAGATTGCACAGTTCTTGCTATAGTTGCCTATTAAATTAATAGTAGTAAGCATCACTTACTATTTTAATGCTTGTTCTCTTCCCTTATGGTAAACTTAACAACAGATTGAGAAATATCTTCAAGGTTTTTTCTCATGTTAAGTGAGCTTTGGTTACAGGGAGAAGTTTAATAAACAGACTGCAGTTTATAACCCATCACACCATTTTTCTGAAAATATATTACAGAGTACAATCACTGTAGAGTGAGTTCCATAATTTCAGGCACTGGTGTAATGCTAGTTATTCAATTCTTGGAGTGTTGCTGAAGGTTTGGAAAACTTTTTCTGTCTATCTGAAGGCATATGGCTTAATTCTGAAAATGTACAGCAAGAGCACTGTGCTGCCTCCAGATTCCTCTTCTCAGAAGTGTTTTCTGATTAGATTATTTAAATTTTTTTTTCCAGATTTTCTCATAGTGAAATAAATCTCATATTTGTTCTTGGTTTGGCCTTGGTCTGACTAAAATGAGTTTGATTTGAATGCTGTGTTGCACTCTAAGGATTTACCATGTATATAGAGAGTGGTAAATCTTATGATGGTTTACTGATGATTTACTCTTTAGTGAGTTCACTAAAACAACATCAGAAATAACCAAAGCCGTGTATATGTGTGCAGCTTTATATCCTTGGGGGAATTCCCTAGGCTAGAGGTCATCCAAAAACATATAGCATCAGATTCTCTCAGATGAATTTATCACTGTGCTTTTAAAATTTGTGTCAGCAAATATTTTTTTTCATTTCCCTCTCCTTTCGGAAATTCGATTGGCCTTAACATTGGTAAAGTCAGTTGGGCTGAGTTACCTGACTGTCAACAGACATGAAGTCATCCAGTTTTGTGGTGTTTCCATATATCTGACCTCGACTTGTTCTTGTTGAATGTCTCAGGGTTCCTGGTGGTACCGATCAATACGATATAGTGGAGATCAGATTCTCATTCGGACAACTCAAATATATACATATTTTGTCTATAAAACACGGAACATGGACATGAAACGTAAGTAAAAGGCATCTTGCAATGCCAGTGTGTTCATCTGGAAATGTCAGTCTGCTGATTTTTAAATACTCCTACTTTATAAGCCTTTGTTAGGTTAAAATAATGGTTCTGGTTCTTCTAGAGTGTTTTTAAAACTTCATTTTGTTTCAGAGGAAGAGTACTCTCTAAGAAGACTTAAGTATTTGGGAGAGGGAGTTGTATAGATCTATATTTATGTCCATCTATACATTAAAAGAAAGAAAAAAGGATATTGCATGTTGGGAGAAACATGCTGACCTGCCCGTAGCCCTCAGTTACTATGTGGCCACTAGAAGCCAACCTCTATCTATGTGTTTTTTTCTGTTAGTGTAACAAAATAGGCTTTGGGAATTTTCTACGGGCTGTCAGAAAAAATTTATATTCATAAAGAATGAAATAGCATTTCTAGTTCTCTATTATTACTTGTTATATTAGAACTAAATTTCTGATTAAAAATTTTGCTATCAATTTCATGTTAATTTATTACTTGTTTGTAGTTTTCAATATACTTATTTTTCTTCTCTACTCACTTTTAAAGGAATTAAAAACCCCTTTTTCTGGGGAAATCTGTTGATGCATTATGTTGGTACAGAATTTTACCTTTCGATTTGGGGGCTGGTGTGGCCCTGAAGAATCAGCATAGTACTAGATAGTTCTAGATTGGATTTAACTAGATTGCTTGCTTAGAGCAATTGAAAAACAGAGTAGAAGAGTCCCCAAAACCTTCTAAAAAGGTTCATTAAAATATTTTCTTACTCCTTTGAATTGCACTGTTGTTCAACTTTAGATTTGCTGGAAGAGTGCTGAAATCTGCTCTTTGATACATCCTTTTCCTACTGAGCAGAAGTGCTTCACAGACAATCAAAGAGGTGTAGGAGATAAGAGTTTGGAAGTATATTAGCCTTCTACTCACAGCACACATAGATTATGTGTGGGATTAGTGCAGACCAGTTTATATTCTTTATTAATCTTATTCTTTATAATCTTATGCTTTTTTCTCTTTCCAGCTAGGTGAGAAAGGAGGAATTGGGAGAATAGGTGAGACGTTAGAAGCTTAGGGAGATCCCTTCAAACCTGGTCTCTTCTTTCTCCAAACTTCTTGTCAACAGTAGATTATTTCATGTTGAACCTTGCTCAGAACCATAGCTTCGAGGCTTGCCTTATCTCTCCTACAGATTTGGTTAAAAAGCCAACTCTAGGTTTAAGTGGCCTTATTTAAGGACTTAACACTTTCAGGTAGTCCTGGAATCAGAGGCAGGTCAGGTTTCTTTATACTGAGGTCTGTTGTGCAGCCTGAATTAAAAATGAGGTGCAGCTGAGGTGGCTTAGACAAACCACACAGTGATCAGGTAAGGCTTGGTTGTGAATTCCACAGTGGTGTGGTATCAGTGAAAAACTCAGGGCTTAAATCTGGGCAAATGTAGTCAAACTGGGCTAGTGAAATGGTGGGACAGACCTGCATGACTTGCCTTCTTTAAGGTATCTTTTCAGGCAAACTTTTTAAAATTTCCTTTCCTGAGGATCCACAGTTGTTGATCTTAAATAATAAGAAGATATTTATAGTTGTCTGAAACTCTTCAATATGCTTTGCTCAGGAAGTGAATAGATAATCGAGAGCGGAAATGAAAATTGATGCTCAGGGAACTTGACTCATTTTTAGTAGCTGGAATTCACTGGGCACTGCAAGTAGGCATAAATAACTTTGATTGCTCAGAAGAAAACTTGCTCAAAATTTAAGAAAGAAGCTTGAGTAAGTATTGCTGAAAATGTTATTTTAACTGGAGCAAATGATTCCCTGAGCTTTCTCTGACTGTCTATGGGTGAGCGGTCTTAGACGTTCATGAGCGGACTGATGTTACGATGGGACTAAAATACCCTGTTGTGTAGGACTTTTGTCTTAATTACGTGACAGATTGTTTTGAGTTAGTATGAATTTTCCTAATCACATTAGGAAAAGGGCAGTCCCTCATCCCTGTGCAATTTTTGGCAGGGATATTTACTGAACTGCTTTTCTAATAATTAAAAGAATTTTTTGGGGTGAATTTTCAATGCTTACTGAACAGAAAATTGAGTTGAAATTTTATCCTTTCTGCCTCCCCCTTCAGTACACATCATCATACTGCCGCAGACATATGGATTGCTGAGAGGAATGGTTCTGTGAGCATGCAGTAGTAGTAGTCAAACTGCTTTGCAGTGATGTCTGCTAGTCCTAAAGAAGCCTAATTTTGTTTTTGTGAAGACATTTAGTGTCAAATGCTGGACTTGATGCCATGCAAAATGGAGCATTGAGTGATCTCCTTTGTCTCGTGCCAGGCATTGATTCTTCTGTCCTTTGCCCTGTGGCAGTACTTACTGATCCACTAGAGAATGTGGGTATTCATGGTTGTTGGAGGAAGAGTGGGAGTAAGTTTTATGGCTGAAGGTTCTGAAGAATCAGTCGATGGCTTAGGATGCTGTTGACATTTTCTTTGTCTGACTCCAATTATCTTTGCAGGGCTTATCATGGTTTTAGCAGGGGCATCTGAATTTGATCCTCAGTACAATAAAGATGCAACGAGCAGACCAGCAGACAACATCTGGATACCACAGGTCAGTTATATCAGATGTTCAATAAATAACTGACCCCTTCAAGGGAAGAGGGAGATGGTGCTTCTAGGTGACCAGCTGACAGAATTCAAGTTCTCAAAGCATTAATTTTACTGAGATAAAACTGTATCCCTTTAGAAATAGGAATTAGAAGCTAGACTTGTCTTAAACTTTTTAAAAGAAAAGATAACATTAATTGGTACTAATGCTTATTTTAAATGGAATCAGTTTAGTATATAGACTGCTGGGTTCAGCTTTTGGGGAAGGGTAAACTAAATAAAAAATTAGAGTGTCAGTCCTTACAAATTTTGAGTACTGATATAAGGAGGTAATCACCCTTTGATAAGGTTCTTTTAAATCATTACCACAGATCTAGTTGAGTATGTTAATACTGAAATAAAATGATTATCCAATGTCTGAATTAATAATGTCTCGAAACATTATAAAGATTCCTCCATGAATGTCTGTTCCCCTCTGGTTTCCTTTTATATTCATTTCCACTTGGTGTTTCCAACAGCAATACCATAGTGCATACTGTGGCAAATAATTATTACTAGCAGAGTTTTAGGTAGTCTTATTTATCAGGAACTAACACTTGGCTTTTAAGAAGTTTAAAGCACAATATCCAAATGCTCCAATGAAAATGTTTTGAATTGGCAAAAGGAGGGGAGGTAGTCTCACAGATTTAACCTTTTATGCACACAATTGAATTTTCTTACTGTAAACATATTTTCATGACCTAAACATAAAGAAAATAGACCGAGATACCTCTTTACTTAGTTGTCTTGGTCTCTTTTACAAATTCTTTATGATGCTGTAGACTTGAAGAGTAGGAAATGGAAAGGTGAGGTTTTTCAGCAGTCGTGGCAAAAGATTGGAAAAGATCACCTTGATCATCAGTTCTTTTCCCATGCTGTTGCAAGCACTGGCATTTTGCAAGCCCTTTACATTTAATCATTCATTATTTAAAAGGCAGTCAAGTCTCCTATAACCATATCCTGCTGAGAAGCTGTTCCAGAACTTGCTGTTCTAGTGGTTAGGAGTCTTGTTTGTGACCAATTTATAGCCTTGGTTTCTATCATCACTATTCTGGAGTCAAAATGATTCTTGCTGTCTGTCCTCAATGCATCTATAGACAGAAGCAATAGTCCATTAGTTATCTTTTTGTCTTTATTTTGCTAAACTGGAAAAGCTGCTGTCTTTTATTCCCCTCTGTTCCAAAAGGCTCTTTATTTCCCTCCTCCTGCTGCATGCTGAAAGGGGTACTGTTCCCCGGCAGTATATTTCTAACTTTTACATTATTTTTAATTTGCTTAGAATTTTCCACAGTTTTCTATGTGAAGTCTTAGCAGTGCCTTAGTCAGTGGCATTGAATACTGTTCCTGTATTTCTGCAAGGAATAGCTTTCAGTATACTGTTGTCCACAACTGTTTCATATGGTGGTTAATACAATTAGAGCGGGATCTCAACATTTTCTGGATTTCCCTTGTCATAGGGTGTCTCTGTTTTCCAGCTAACAGGCTTCTGTCTTTGAGCTGCAGTTCTTGTCAGTATGCACATTTATTGCATTTTATACCATTGGATTTTTGTTCCCTTTCTAAAGCTCCAGTAATCACTGTCATCTATGTTCTGTTTTTTTTTCTGAATATATGGCAGTACGATTCTCTGAAGCATCAATACAGAAGGGTATTGCTAATAATTTTTGTTAGTGTATGCTTTTGGGGCCATCATCATTGTTCCCATTTTTATTTCACTATTTTATCCTCAAACCAGTATTGATAGTTTTTACAAAGTTTTCTTATTTTTATTTCACTATTTTATCCTTAACCAAGTATTGATAGTTTTTACAAAGTTTTCTTATCAAAGTTTTACTACTCTTGGTCTAATGTTATACCAGGATGTTCTTAAGATCTTTTTTCAAGAGTGGGGAAGACTGGTCAAAGGTTGTTGTAGCTTAGCTGTTGATACCCAGACTTCTTGGCTGGAGATTTTGAAATCTCTGTCTCTCCTCAGGTAACCTTTTGACCTAAAAAGTGAAACTTCTGGGCCATATATTGGTGCTACTTTATCTAAACTCCTGTTACTCAGACCTATTTGAGCTGTGGGTCTTGGTCTGGTTGGGATCAAGAAAGGTCATCCTGAATAAAGAACACCACGCTTTTTTCAAGTTGGTGGAGTTTATAAGCAAGTTAAAATACTTGATCTTCAGCCTAAGGGATTTCAGGCTTATAAACCTCCTTCCTGTGATAACTGAGAGTGTTTTGGGGAGGTTTGCTGTGTCTTAGATGGGTGAAAGGTCTCAAGGTCATGCTGTTGCTTGTGTGTATTGAGTTTAATGTAAATACCTTAGAAGTATGGTTGAGTCTAGTAAACCTTGGCAATAAGTTGAGATTTAAAAAATATTTATCTACCAATACAAATTTACTTAAAGCTATTCAAGATAAGTTTCTTACTACCCCCTTTTATCCCCCCTCATTTCCACATTGAAACAATGCATATAAAGACACTTCTTTACTTTGTGAAGCTGGGTTATGAATAAAAAGGGTAAATGTTTATCTCTACAGAAATTTCCAGGGAAAAGTTACTTAAAGGCTTGCTTTTGTGAACATCTTTTTTTTCCTTGTAAACTGTCTTGTATTTGCTTCTCTTTAGCAACAAAATAGCTGTTTGTGTTTGACTATTTATTTTAGCTAATCAGAGAAATTGGTGGCATAAATTTAAAGAAGAATGAGCCTCCTCTCACCTGCCCTTACAGTCTGAAAGCCAGAGTTCTGTTGTTGACTCATCTTGCCCGGATAAAAGTTCCTGAGGTCCTTGAAGAAGGTAATGGCTTTTCCCCTAATCAGATACTGTTGGAAACAGAGCAAGATGTGGCATGCTACAGTATTTATGATTCTTGTGCATTAAAGAGTTGAATGAATCTCTGCTTAATAGCCTCTATGCAGGCAGGGTACTTAGTTTTTCAACTTTAATGACTCTTTAGAACATTTACTTAGTATTTACTCATTCTCATGGCAGCCCTGTAATACTGATATCTTGGTTTTTAATGCCTTTGGCTGCAAATGGCTTAGATAAACTTTTTTTATCTTTGTAATAGGGTAAAAGGTAAAACAAGTGAAGTTTTTTTGCTTTTCAGAGCAAAGAAATCCAAGACAAGCATAATGCTGCTCTCTATAACATTTCCATGTGTGTTTTTGGAGTTTTTTAGCCCACTCTGTGAAACAAAGATGATAAGATGAGAACTATCTAACAGTTACCTGTGAGCTTCAGTTTGTGCTTTGGAATTTTTTGTACTTGTAAATATTCAAACTGAAATGTTCCTAAATGCAGTTCTTAAGTTTAAACCATGAAAGTAATTGTTTTAGGCTGAGAGATGTTCTACATTTTAGTGCAAATAAAAAAACAAACAAACAAAAAACCCCCGAGCAAAACAGGGAAGGTGCTTTGGTTCAAATTCTTCAGTTTCTTTCAAAAGAAAAATAATCAGTCTTACATAGTCATGAAAAATGTCTCATCTTCCTTGCCTGCTTAGTTACTGTTTGTACTTACAGCTTCACAGAACTGTATTCAAAAGTAGTTGCTCCTTCACAAATAGTGTTTTTCCCCAAACGGGTGTTTCGCTTAAAATTTAAAATTCTCTTTTTTAACTCGTGATTACTTAGAGAATTCATGCTATTTTAGTATGACTGGTAAATTGTCAGTGCCATCCTGTTGCTTTTCCTAGTAGGATCTATTAAGTATTTCTTCATTTGGTGTGGAAGCTGGTATACAATATTTGTTTTCTCTTAGCACTTGCTTATTCCTGTTTTGTGGAGAAATGCTGCAGATGGATGTGTCAGTGAGCATAAAGTGGTATTTTCAGTAATACAAGAATGAGTAGGAGTGAAGACCACACCATTAAATGCCCAGTTCATGTAAACTGTCTAATTTTTTTTTCCCCGTAAGGTAGTACAGCATAATTGCAGCCAGTTTTATCTTGCAGATCAGCAGTTTATCCTTAAAAAGAGTCCTGCACTACTTCAAGAAATGATTAATGTGATCTGCCAACTAATAATAATGGCTCGAAGCCGGGAAGGTAAGAAAAGAAACTATAATTAAAAACAGTAAATATGTTTCTTCGTTGTAATACTTCATAAAGTCTTCGGTTCTTGTGGGAAACTTAACCTGTGATATTTAGAAATGCCTAAATGCACTTTTGCTCCTTTTATTGTAATGAGAGAGTTCTCTATTTTGAGGATTGAAATGCTGCTACCCCTGCCAGGCTTTGCTCTGAAATCCTGAGTATGTGTGTTCTGCATGTAGTTCATTCAATAAAGTTTCTCCTTAAATGCAATTGAAAACATTTTCTTAAAGATCTGATGCATTTTCAGTAACAAAGCACTTAGTATAAGACCTGTGTTCATCTGTTCATCCATCTTTCCATTTGCACTTTTACAGTTTTTCCCTCCTCTTGCGAGTGCCACTTCTTTTTTAGATCATTTCTTTGCGATTACTTCATTGTTTGTTGCTCATATTTCTCCATTTCAGGATTCTGTACCATTTAGCCTGCTATGTAGTTTTACTCTGAACTTGTAGGGCAGATGATAAGCTGTAATTGCCATAGACATTACAATTTAATTGAAATGTAATATTTAAGCTTTTTTCTTTTCACTGTAAAAAGTCAATTGCTCTGAAGGTAGTTGCTTGCAATGTAAAGAAGCAAAGACTTGGATATCATTCCTTTATTGCAACAAAGATAGGCAAGGCTTTTTTTTTTACCCCAAACCACTGACCATTTTGTTTGCTGTCAAACAATACATATTGGTTGAACTTTACTAGACTACAACTCCTTTAATGAGCGTTGATAGCCTCCTAACAAGAACAGTTTTGGGAAAGATATTTCCTAGCACCATTGCAAGCGGTGCTGGAAGTTGGGCTTCTTAACAAAATAAAGTGTGAGAGGGGACATGAGCAGATAAGGATGTTGTGTCAAATGTGGGTGTGCCTTTTTTGGTCTGTATAGTACTTTATAAAAAATACTTGAACCTTTGATACTGTAAAATACTTCAAAGCTCTGAAAGATGTCTTTTATGATGAACTATGTATGTATTTGTAAATGCTTGTTTTCTTTTGTGCAAAATGAAACCAAAATAATACAGCCAGAAGCTTATTTTATGCAACTGAACTGGAAGTCTTGAAAAATTAAAAATACCTGTAGTTCTTCTAAAAGCTGAAATAAGATGCTGAGCGTAGTACAGAGTACATGATACACCTTGCAACTTAAATGACCTCCAAGTAGGTGTGTTCTTCTCCTCTAGTTCTGTATGTACATGGAGATAGCTTTTTGATATGAGAGTAAAATGATCATTTATAGATGCAGTGTTTTTAATAAATTGCTTTGAAGTTCCAGAAAATTTAGATTTTAGAGTAAATTAAAATAAATAAACAGTTTTTTGGAAGACAGTAGTGTAAACTAATTTTCTGTTTGCATGTGAAGTGGAAGTGATGGTTATTTATAAACGAAATCTGAACAAGCTCTACTGCTAACAATTTCTAGAGATCATCATGATCTCTTCCAGCCTCAGTGAGTCTGTGAAAGTGGAAGAGAATTTATAGCTGTCATTATGTAGAGTAGATTTGGAAAAAAAAGTAGGAATGTATCATAGGTATAGTGGAGGGCTTGTTGGGTATTTCTTTACAGCTTTTCTCAACATTATTTCCAAAGTTTGAAAGAGACAGTATTCAGAAATTTGGTCTTTGACCTAAAGCAAAATCACTGCTTTTACTATTTATCACTTAGCAAATGTAACACATTGACCCTATTTTTGATGACTTTACATGTAGAGAGAACTTTGCTGCCCTGCTAACTGTTGTTGGGAAACAACTGGAAATTGTAAATGTTTGGTTTTGTTTAGTTTTTTTTGTTGGGATGGATTTGGATTTGTTTCCTTTTTTTCTGTTTTTTTTTTTTGTGTTTTTTTTTTTTTGTTGTTGTTGTTTTGTTTTGGTTTTTTTTGTTGTTGTGGTTGTTTTATTTTTTTATGATATGAGTAAAATTGAAGTTAGATTTTGAAGTTTTTGAGAGACTATTTTGTTTAAGTTTGTGTATATGCAAGCATAATTTTAAGTAGCTTAAAACTTAACTGCTGATGTTTTTGGGGTTAGTTTTAATTTTCACTTAAATCAGCCTTGACATGGTACATAAAATTATCACATTTTATAACTAACCATAGTTTTTCAGCAGACCTGATCTGTGAAAATACAAAGATGATGGCGTGTGTTAATACTATCTAAAGAAAAATTTTGGGGACAGATCTTACTTCGTGAAACCTAAGTTGGTGGTGGGATAAGGAGTCTCATTTTGTGCTGCGTTTGTGTCTTTCAAATACCCTGAATTGTTTTTGTTATTATTATAAGCTTAAAAATATCTGCATCCATTTATGAATACTTTGTAATCCAGTCTTTTGAAGAAAAGCACTTGGGATGACTTTTCACCATCTTGGCACTTTGCTTTGTGGCATCCATTGCTTGCAACCACTGTTCTGTGGCAGTTAACTGATGGCTGATAATCAGCAGGTCTGAATTATTTTCATGGCTTCTTTGAGATCATCTTTAAGTATGATAAGTAGATAGCTGCCTTGTCAAGTGAGGGATTTCGCTGCCAAAAACATAGAATGTGCTCTAGTAACTGTCTGCAGAGAAGTTAGGCATCAGTTCAGCTGTCCAATCAAGGCACATTCCTTAATTCAAGTTGGAAGCTGCAGTGTAGTGTAGAGGTTGTGGTTTAACCCAGGTGTATACCATTCCTTCACAAGCAATTATTATTTGCATTTAAATTTGTGTTTGACTACTTTGATGTCATATGTTGGGTTTAAAGGATGGGTTTAGATAAGGAAGAAATTCTTCCCTGTGAGGGTGGTAAGGCACTGGCCCAGAGAAGCTGTGGATGGCCCATCCCTGGAAGTGTTCAAGGCCGGGCTGGATGGGGCCTTAAGCAACCTAGTTTAGTGGAATGGGGAGGGGATTGAAATCAGGTTATCTTTAAGGTCGTCCCAAACCATTCTCTGATTCTGTATCTTTGGATGATTTTATAACGTTAGATTAAAGGTCATCCTTTATTGTGCACATTGACAATCAGATGTCAAAATGTGTACAGCAAAGGCATTAATTTTATGGCAGGGGCATCTGGGGGATATTAAAGGCTACACTCTTCTCAGGAAATAAAAAGACCTGTGTTCTTTTCATGAAACCAAAATAATATTTTCCAACTTCGTTGAAATATTTTTCTACTGTCATATGGATGATGGGTCAATCCTTTAAGAAAGAGAATATTTTCTGCTCTGACTAGTGCTCTGTGGTCTCAAAGCTGTAGGTAAATTTCCTGCAAAAGCCAGTTTGTCAGACAATATTTAGGATTCTTTTATTGAGTTGTTTTGCAGTGTGTTTTTTTTAATTTAAAAAATCCTGAGACTTTCCTTAGCAGCAGCCAAAAAATTTACAGAGAAGGTGAAAGATAGGTAAGAAGGAAAGTAAGTGTGGTGTTATTTAGTTGGAAGGTTAGTCTTTCTATTACTACTTTTTTTTTTTTTTCCTGAAGATGGAAGTTACATCTTTCTCAGTTACCAATATATCTAGCCAGGTAGTTCCATTCCTGTGTCTGTTTGCATTGCATATAATCTTCACAGTATTTACTAACATACTAGATTTACAAAAGAAATCCTACCGTGTAATTTCATTTGATAGCTGATTATATTTATAGCTTGGTGTAATTAGTGAAGAAATAGGAGATTTGAAAGGGAGAGGGGCAGGTGCAGAGGGAACAGTGATCTTTCATGTGCATTTAACATACCCTCATAGCTACTTAAAAAATTGCAGCAAGATAGTAACTGGTGTAAAGGAAGAAGAAAACATACTGAACACATCAAATTTGGTTGTTTATTTTTTGTCAGATTTAGTACCTTTCGTATTTCCTCTTTTAAATGTTTTAAAATTAATTTAAACTTGCTTTTTATCAAAATATGTAGCCATTGGCACTTAAACATTTAGGAGTTGTAGCTTTGGAACCCTTTTGGTCAGGTGCAGCTAATAAATAGCCTGTCTGCCTTCTCACCCAGGTGTCAGTAAATCCACTTTTATTTGCAACTCTAATTGCCTTCATAGTGTGCTGAGCTTGATCACACAGCCCTAGCAGAGTGGGCATACTCCTTCTGACCATTGCTCTAATTAATCTATTGAAAGATACCTCTGTGCCCCTGTGGTAGTGTCCCAAATATAACAACTAAATATGTCCATACCAAATATATGTATTTGTTTACATAAATGAGTATATTTCTGTAGGTACACACAGACGTTTGTATTTATGCTTATATTTATATATTTGTATGCAGAATATACCTGTAACAGTCAAGGTAATCAAAGGTTAATTGTTTCTCAGAAAAGGTTTTAAAGTATAGGAGAAAACATATGCCAATTATTAAATGAAATGACAGGCATCATAAATTACAGGTGCCTTCTGTAATACTTGTTTAAAATGGCCTTCAGTTCTTTCATATGCCACATGTAAGGTCAGAAAAAGATTTAAGTAGCTTAAATTCCACGTGGCTCTCTGAAGAGGATCTAACTTCTTTTTCTGTTTCATGGTAAAGGATATATAGAATGACCCAAACATGGCCAATTCTGGACTTGCAGCAGCTCTTGAGCTGCAGGGGAACTCTGAAATGATTTCTTTAAACAGGGTTTATGAGAGGTTTTATTCATGAATGGATGGTTGTCAAACAAAGTTATATAGCAGTATGTGTCTACTTTGCTTTTTCATTTCTTTGGAGATGTGATGAAGAGTATTAAATTACTACTTGTCTTTTTGGTTGGTTTTTTTTTTTTTGCTTCCTTTTGCTCTGTTCTGGCTAGGGCTTTCTCCTCCTTTATCTGCAATGTGCAGATGATAATAATAATAATAATAATAATCATCTCCATTATGTGCAATGTAGGCCTTTTTGTACTTTAAAATATTAAAATAATTATATGTAATTTCTAAAGGGAAAGTCAAAAAAGTCTTTGCTCAAACACTCTTTTTAACCTTTGTAAATAAACCTAAAAGTCATGCGTTTGATATTTTTCTAGCTATTCTTGCTGCCTTGTAACATAATATAATATGCTCTGCTTAGCTTCACTCATACATAAAGTTTTTTCTTTAATGTTACCTGTATGTTCATCTCTCAAGATAAAAATCTTATAAATAATGTATTATGTTGTAAAAGATTAATGTTTAATGATAAACTGTAATTATATGCTTACAAAATAGAGCTAAACACATTATACAGACACATATACGTAAAATAAACAAATATAAGCCACGTTTGTTTTGATGCTGCAGTTTTTTTGCTTAATTGGTGGAGGTTTTATCTGTAATAATTGCATAGATAGAGTGTGCTGTTGTTCCCTGAGACAATGTGAGATGGAAGTCTTTCCCTTTCTTAGTGTTAGTTGTGACACTTAAGTAGAGGGAAGAAGATATCTGCTGAGCTGTGTGATTGCAGTGAGAGTAAAAGGGCTGCCTGGTTAATTATGCTGAACATTTTAAGATGTCTCTTTTGCTTGGGGGACTGAAAACAAGGTTTTCTGTGGCTTATAATACAAGTATACATTGTAAAAGTGTAAGAAGGAAAAAAAAGTTTAAAATTATGTTGTTTGTTTCATTCTCCCCAAGAAAGGGAGTTCCGTGCTCCATCTTTGGGATCTTTGGAAAATTGCATGAAGCTTTCCCAGATGACAGTCCAGGGGCTTCAACAGTTCAAGTCTCCCCTTTTACAGCTGCCTCACATTGAAGAGGACAATCTTAGGCGAGTTTCCAATCATAAAAAGGTATAAAACTACAAATGATACTTGTTAAGTTCTTAAAGTGCTTTCTGCTCCTTCTTGTACCTACTTTCCTGTAAGCAAGCAAGGTCATGAATTAACTAAGAGAATAAAAATAGATTTATTTTGCAGCAATTCAATACAATACTTCCTAGATCTGTCTACTTTTTATTTCTTTGAAGTCCATCTCAGTTAGGAGGTGGAAATTAAGATTAGAGATCTGGTGAATGTAAATAAGTGTAAAAGATCAGTCTATGTTGACCTCCTAAACAGAAGAAATTGAATTTCTTTATTAGTACAATGTACTGTCTCCTATTTAGTATTTTTCCAGAATGTGTCTGGAATATCCTACTGAGAGTTTTTTTTTTCCGGGGTGGCTGGGGGTGAACAGGGGAAGCTTGTTTGACCTTATATAATTCTTAATCTATTTTGATAGAAAATAGATTCAGAAACTTACACAGAGGTGTTCATAAAAGGAAAAAAAAAATCAATTACTGTAGGAAGTATTTCAGGTTTTGTGATCCATTACATTTGACAGAGGGTGTCTTATAAAGCTATTGCTATGCAGTTGTAGTGGGGAAAATGTTGGTATTTGTAGAATTTAGGGATGAAAAAGAATAGTCTTGTTTGAATACTTGCATGTGTTTCTTCACTTTGTTTTGCTGCCTGTCCTGTATTCAGACCTGCTTGTTGGTTTGACGCCAGTATATCTTCTACAAATGCCTGGTTAGAAACAAGCAGTTGTCTTCTACTAGAAGCTGTTGACTTTTCTAGTAGTTTTATTACAGTGGTTAATTTGGATAGATCTTGAAAATATCCTTTTTATCTAATGGAAGTTTTGCTTAGCTTTAACTACAGCCTTAGGGGGTGTTTAAATGCTTCTGTGTTACTGTGAAGACTAAGAATTCTTAGGTACTGCTTTTTTTTTTTTTTAATCCCTCTTGTTCATTAAAGATTCAAGTAATGTTATCCTTTGGGTTAAGTAAAAGAACCATTCTCTTATAGGTATCATTAAACTCTTTTTAAATGCAGCCCTAAACTACAGGGACTGTAAAAAATATGCAATTTTAGATGTATTTTTTGACATGTGCAGTGTAACTAAGTACAAAACCCAAGAATTTAACCGTGTTATAATTCCATCTGTCCTTACCCTGAAAGAGGGAAGAGACCAGTTTATTAGTCTTTTTTGTACATGTTCCCATGCACTGAGCTCTTCAAAAATACAGTGCCCTAGACTGGAGGTATGATCAGTCTATTTGGATGCATGAAATTGTTTTTAATAAAGTATGTACGTTTATAGTGGTGAGGTAACCAAGTGTTCAAATCTGTGTTTGTTTTATCCCTTTAGCTCTGCTCTGCAAATCTTAAAAGGATTGGGTTTAGATTCATTTCCAGTTCAGTAAAAAAAAAAAGTAACTTTTATTCAGCTGTTCCTGCTAATACAAATCTCAAAGCACTGAAGTACTCTATCTAAATAAAAAAACCTATTAGTAAGATTTCTTGACTCAACTTTTTAAAAAACCTGGCTGAAATAATAGTTTTATAAGAAACTAAAAAGTGCCATTTCTAAGGGGTGACACATACTAAGGAACACATCAATGTTCAAAGCAGTGCTATTTAGTAGATTTGAATGCAACTTCTTTGGTTTATTGTTTCTCAAAACATATGCTTGCTAGTTTCCTAAGGTGTGGGGTGTTTTATAAGAACAAATCAAGTGGTGTGTAAGTATTAGTAATGTGGGGACATGAGTGGTGTATTATCAAGAGTTTATTTGTGGACTGTGTTCTATGCTACCACATGACATCCTTTCCCTTTTTATTTTTTTTTCATTTCAGTATAAAATCAAAAGTATTCAGGATTTGGTGAGTTTGAAAGGCTCAGACCGTCGCAATTTACTGCACTTCCTAGAAGATAAGAAATATGAAGAAGTTATGGCTGTCCTTGGCAGCTTTCCATATGTCACTATGGATATAAAACCACAGGGTGAGTGGGAGGTGCTTTTGTTCTGTATATGTCACTCTTCTGACATTTTGATAGTCTGTTGGCAGTAGGCTTTTAGAGGATGCTGAAACACAACTCACTGTTATTTATGTGGCCTGGAAATTACATACTTTTTTGAGTGGCAGGTTCTTGTACATGAAATTTATAGTCTGAGGAGGTGAAGTACATTGAAACATTTCACGGATTCCCAAACCAGCCGTAGTTTCTCCTAAAGGAGCTTATCAGATATTTTGTCTGTTGTTTTAGTGTTTCATGAGCAATGTGGAATTCTGGTTGAAATATCACTTTTATTAGCTATCTTTAACAGTTGTGCTTATTCCAGAATTTCTCCTCATGCTGGAGTAAGCTGAGCAGACGTTTGTGAGATTTTGAGTTGGAGACCCTAGTGACTAAATATTCATGGGTTCCTTTGTGATAATCCTTGTATAGTTTTTATATCTGGCAGAATTTGTCTGTGCTATGCTTAGCTACCTTTTGTGTGCAGTTTCCATGAATGTATAATGCTCTCCCCCTCTGAAGATTAAATATATTATGCAGTTCCTGTTAGGCAGCGTTGCAGTGGGAAGTGAATTGATTCTGCATTCTTCTTTCCTTTGTAGAAGATCAGTGCTAGTAAATGTGTGGTATTTGAAAGGTTGTTCTAATTCTTGTTTCTAGTTTATGTTGTTACTGTGATAGCATTGATCAAATTCAAAATGTGATGTGCTTTGTTTGGGTAGCCTGATTTGTATTTGCCTTATGCATAGTCTTCTGTGAGAAGCAAGTGTTAATGGAAATACCTGTTGGAAGCAAATGTCTCCTAATCTTGGTGTTTCTAAATGTTGTTTGTAGGTGTTTTTAAAAACAAATAAACAAAAGATTAGCACAGGATTGTATACAGTCCTGTTAATCTGCTTAAAATTCAGTCTTGGAGTACCTTCCCATATTTTGGCAAACTCTCCTTTTCTGCCCATAGTCTTCATTTGTCACACAGCTGCACTCAGGTGTGGTATGAAGGATTAAACAATGCATATGCATTTCTGTTTAGCTCAGTATTACCATTATATAAAATACATATGTAAGACTAGTGAATATTGAAACTGCTTTCTCAGGGAGAAGTTGAGAGGGAATAAGTAAAATGTCTACCCTGGGATATAACTATTCCTTTCCAACCTGAGATCCTCCAGTTTATAGGTCAGAAATATAAACTCCTCAATGTCTGTCCTGCGGGGTTTATGTCTGATGTTTTACTTAAACTAATCATTGCTGTTCTTTTATTTTCCTTTGCCTTCTCCTTAAAAAAAGAATTAAATGCGTGATTGTTAATGTGGCATTGAAATTGAGTTGTTAATCTTATGAAAGTCAGGAAAATGAAAATTACGATTCCCAGAACAAATATAACAGGGTCCCTTTGGTCATGTGCAGTATTTCATGTTTCTGAAGTTTTATGCTCTAATATATAATGCACAGTATTACAGGGTTATGGTTCCCACAGCAGCTATAACTTTGAATTTTCTAACTTTCATGCAATTAAAATTTCAAACTCAGTGTTGCAGTTTTATAGTTTGCTGAATTACCAACCCTCCTCCTAACAATATAGTTGAGGTTGTAAGAGACTTATTAAATAATATTTTGAAATTTTCTTTTGTTAAAAATTCTAGGATTTGTATGCTTATATTTAGAAGTAGCAGAAACAATGTTTAATGGAGAAAAAGGGTTTAAAGAAGTCTAATAGATGTGTTGCTTTTCTTTTAGTTTTGGATGATGAAGACAGCAACAATATTACAGTAGGTTCTCTTGTCACTGTTCTGGTCACACTAACAAGACAGACCATGGCAGTAAGTATTAAGAATATTTGTTCTTTCAGGGTAACTGCAGGTATATACTAGTAAACAGGCATTTATGCTTTTCAAGCTAGCATAATGTTTTATAAATATAACTGTAAAGTTAAGATTTGAAATTGAGAACTTGTGCTCTTAATCCTTCCTATGTTTTTGTTTCTGAGTGAGAAAGTTTTCCTGGAATAAAACCAGAATTCAGTCTGACCCGTTGCTGTTGTCTAGGGAATGGTAAAAGAATATGGCAAGTGATACTGCTCTGAGGTTTGTAAATAACAGGAAAAGAGACATTCAGAGACTTGGTTCTTGAACTAAAATAAAGTATTCACTCAAGTCCTTAGGACAGGATTTGATTTCACTTTTATGTGGGCTCATAATGTTTCAAATCTCCTGGGTGTTTTAGACACTTTTATGAAAGAAATTCAGCCCAGCAGAATGCAGAATATACATAAGTTAATATAGAGGAAGTACACCAGTGCCACCTGAAGAAAGTGGACTGCTGAATAGGTAACAGTGTGGCATAATCAAAATAATACTACACCCTAGTAGTTAAGCTTCTGACTTGTGCTTATTTTTGAGCTTAAAATGCAGTACTTTCTTTGAACAAAAAAACCTTAATGCACAGGAGCTAAACCAACTCTGACGTAACAAAGACTACAGTGCCGATTTTTTGCATCTGTACTAATCATATAATTGTCTAAGTAAACAGAAAGTCTGAGTTATGCCTCTAAGGTCAGGCACACAATCCATGAGTACTACAGTTGAAGATCAGACTGAAGCCAGTTCAGCTGACAGTCTCTCTATAAAAGTACTGTGTGCTCATGCTGTGGTAGCTGAGGGTACAGTAGGTAAAATGTAAAAGCACTGTATCACTATGCTGAAATGAAAAAATGAAAGAACCTGAAAATTATGAGAATACTGGACTGTACTTAAAAATGAAGATGTCCAACAGCATATAGAAAACTCATTTAAGATGTTTCCTAGGTGACCTCCACTAGGCAGTCTGGCATTGAAATACAACTGCAAAACTAGAGCTAGCCTTTTGTACGATGCTTTTTTTTTGCAGTGGTATCTCCTATTGCAATCTTTATATAAGACAGCTCCTTATGACTGTTTTGGTTTTGGTGGGGTTTTTTTGATAGCATATAGTATGTTTTGAAGAGAGAAACGCAAGGAAAAAAGATCCATTTTCATAGAGATATCTTAGTCTACAGAATACTAACATTGTGTTGTGTCTTAATGTTTCATATTTCTAGTTTGATTTGTTGTTTTGTGTCCCTCAGTAACAGAGCAGCTGTTGAAGTTTTTAATGCTCTGACAACTGGAGCAGAATTAGCATTTTACTACTTCTTGCTTTTGTGATACAGTATTTCTATGCTTTATAAAACAAGTAGATTCTTTTGAACAAGGTGACATGTTGCTACTGAGTTTCTTTATAATACTAGTGATGGAAAAATCTGAGACCAAATGTTTGAAATAGTGTTTAATTTTGATCTGTTAGTCCCCCGTTGTGTCTGTCACTGATAAAAGAATTTGCCATAATGAGTAAAAGATTCAGACCTGATTAAGCTGATTTAGTTCAAGTTCAAATACAAAATAATAATTTGCTCTTTTGGTACAGAGAGGCATTAGTAGTTTTCACATCTTTCTCTAACCAGGAAGTGTTTGAAAAGGAACAGTCTATATGTGCAGCGGAAGAGCAACCAACAGAAGAAGGGGTAAGTGAAGAGTGAATGTTCCTCTTGCTAATTAAAGAGAACTTTCTTTCAGATCTTGAGTTGCTAATTGTGTACTTCTCAAGCATTTTTTCTCAGAAATGCCTCCTGAAGTGTATCTTGAGCTGTGCCTTTTAATTTTGTTTCTCAGCTTAAATTGCTTAAACTACAGTTGAATGCCAGAAATCTTATGAACAGAATAAATATTTTAAATACTGCTTTCCTACAGCAAGGAGATGTCAACAAAGTTAAGAGCAAAGGATGGCAGCAAAAGAATAAAGGCACCAAGAAAGCTTCGAAATCAAAGAAAAAGAAGCCATTGAAAAAGAAACCTGTGCCACCTTCATTGCAACCACCGAAACAGCAGAAGCAAAAACAAGCTAATGGGGTAGCTCATAGATTCAATGATATTTTATATTTTTATTAAGTTTATCACTGCTTATCTGAGGCAGGTTTTATATCTGTCTCTTACATTTCGGTTTGTGCTTTTGTGAAGTGTATCTTCTAAAATAGTATTTGTTTTCTTTACATTTAAAAATAACTAGTAAAGTAATTAGGGAGCCACCATGGTTTCAGTGGCCTGCTGAAAATTGTGCTCAACTATTTCAGAAATCTGGCTTCGTAGTCCCTTCTTATTATTAGTTCTTGTTATGCTGCCTTCTGTGAGGTGAATTGTTCTGTAACTTCTACTTTTCCCTTAAAGGAAAAAACTGCAATGAAACTTTCTTCTGATAAATTAGTACCTTTGTTTCCACTTTATGGTGTTTTCTCCACCTTGTGGGTTGTGTTGTAGGTACTTTCTTAAGCTCTCTGTGATTTTTCTTAAGACTTCTTGAAATGCAGTCCCAGAGTCATATAGAACAGTTTGGGTTGGACAGGACCTTGAAGATCATCTAGTTCCAACCCCTCTGACATGGGCAGGCATGCAACACACTAGACCAGTTTTCCAAACGGGCCTTGAACACTTTCAGGGATGGGGCAAACAATCCAGGAATCAAACACTGTTTTCTCCTATTCCTGTTGTGGGTGCCATAAGGAGAAGGAAAATTGCTTCCTTCCTCCTCTTAGCAAGTAATGTGAGAAGGATTAACCTTCATTGTAGAGAAACTCTGTGATACAAGAAGAGTGTAGATCGTGTGGCCCTAGGACAGGTGCTGTGAATGCTGTGTACTACAGTAATGCAGACTAAGTTAGAGGCATTGTCTTTTTTTTTCTTTCCCATTAGGAAGTTGTTGTGAAGGAAGAAGAGGAGGAGGTCTCTGATAAAGGAAGTGATTCTGAAGAAGAAGAAACAAACAGGGACTCTCAAAGTGAAAAAGAAGATGGAAGTGACAGAGACTCTGATAGAGAACAAGACGAGAAGCAAAACAAAGATGATGAAGCTGTAAGCTTTACTTTATCTTGAAGGGTAATATTGCCTCTGGGGTTGACAGAAGATGCATTTAATTCTTTACCATCCCCTCAGGCCAGGGAACACTAGGATGAAGGAGTAATACCAGTTCTCCAGAGGTTTTCAGATCTCATTCTGGCGTAAGAGCTTTGTCACTACAAGTTTGTTTCAGAAAGAGTAGTGAAGGGTCTTTGCAGCATAGTCAGAAAAATTAAATGACATGAGAAAAATGGCTGAACTTCAGGAAAAGATTGTAGTGTTTCTTTTAGCTTAATTTGATTACTAGCTGCTACAGACTTTGTGAGATAGTCTCTCCCTTGAACTGTGTTCTTGACAGGCAGTGGCTGTTGCATGCTGCATAGTGCATATTCCAAGCACGCAGTAGTTGAACAAACTTGTACACGTGCTTACTAAACTGTAGTCACTGTTAAGTTAGTAATTTGAAACTGTAATTGTAATTGAGAATGAGACATTGTGGTGGTAGATCATTTCTGCACCACAGGTCTTACAGTGGAAGACTTGTGTGACAGCTGAAAGTCCCATACAGAGTGAGAATAAGCTTCTGGTGGGAAAAGAAACATCAAACTTGTAATCAGAACTCTTATGGCTCAGGTAGTGAGTGTTTACAGATAGTGCTGTAGAACTGAGTTTTGAAGAATGGGTGCAAGCCCCACAGATCTGCATTTTGGGGTGTGTTTTTTTGTTTGTTTGTTTGTTTTTTTAAATAATTACTTAGATGGTCTCTAGTTTTACTGTTGCTTGGGGTTTTTTTTGCCTTTGATTGTACTGTATAACTCAATCTCTACATGCTTTTTTCCCTTTATCATATTTAGTGTAGCACAAGAACTTGTCACATGTACCATTTTCACGGACTAAAATTTCTGTCTTTTTAATGCAAAAATTTCTGTCTTTTTAACCTTATCTTTGACAGGAGTGGCAAGAACTACAGCAAAGTATACAGAGAAAGGAACGAGCCCTTCTTGAAACGAAGTCAAAGATAACGCATCCTGTTTACAGTCTTTTTTTTCCCGAGGTCAGTAATAGAAAACATTACAGTTGTAAAACGTGAGAATTAGTAATAATACAAAGTAATTGTTCTTTTTGTATTTTTGCTGTAAATACTGGGCTTTTAAAAAAGTCTAAAACTTGAAAAAAATCTTATTTAATTTTATAAAGTCTTAACTTATAAAATCCTATTAAACGCCTTCAGATACTTTTCTAAAAACTTTTTTTTTATTATTCTTCCTATCCAGTTCCCAGAGACTTGCAAACTTGTATGAAATTTAAGGTTCCTTTTTGATAGCAGTAATGCTGAAGTGGGTTTTTTTCCTACTGATCTCTTACATATAGGTAGATTATGTCTGAAAGCTTTTAATCTGATAGGGATCTAATTTATAGTCCTTTTCTTTACCTTTTTTTTTTTTTTGGTCATTTTGCTATGGGATGTGAAAGCACAGCTCTAATAAAGAGCAAGTAGTATTCTACCCTTAACTCTATATCTAACTGCAAATACTTGTGACTGGGGGAGGTCCTGACCCCTCCTGTGTTAACAGTAATGACAGGAGAGTTTGGGAGTTATTTGAATCAGCAGATTGTTTTGGCTTACTGCTTGACTTCAAGTCTCAGTGCAACAACGTGGTGGCAGCACAGTGTGCAGATGTGGAAGATGGAGTTGGTTGGCAAAGCTATGTCTTTCTACCACAATGTAGTCTGGAAGTGGTGGAAGCCAACTGTGGAACAGTCTTTCCTATAGAGCTCAAAAGTAGAAGTTCAGGTGTGGTGTTGGAGGAAGGGATGTATTTGAGAGCAGCGACTCAGGTGTCTCTACAGCAGTCTTTGGCATTGAAAGTATGTTGTGATGTATCGGTTGTTACTTACACAAACAGCAAACCACTCAGTAGTTGTCTGAAAACCCCTTACAGCAAGAAAACCTTGAAAACAATGGGATTTTTCAAAGTGTGGTGTTTGTGTCCTGAGCAAATAAGTTAGCTGGTTGGGGGTGACCAGACTGGAACCAAGAGGAAGGAGTATTTGGCTACATTTTCTTTCCAGGCCAGTGGTTCAGAGGTTTCCTTTGTTTCCTTGCAGTCTGACTAGGGAACCAATCTAGGATCTCTGTCATTGTGCTATCTCCAATAATAGAGTTAGGATGCAAAGCTTATGCTTCCTCTTGTGTTTTAAAGAAGACAACTGAGATGGGGAAAAAGAGTAAAACATGAGAAAAAAGGAAGATACTATGTATATTTGCTCTCTCCTCTCAGTCCCCGGAGCTCTTTATGTATATACCCCATAAAGCTTGTTGTGTTTGCAAACATACTCCATTGTCTGCATGCTTGTGATCATACTGTTCTTGCTGATTTTACCTAGTGTAATCATTAGAAAGCAAACTGTGGGAAGCAAGACCTGTTCCTAAGGACCTAGAGAGGATATACAAATAAAGCAAATACATTGTTTTCCTGAAGGCCTTAGCTGAGAGCTGTCTGGCCTTGTGACATCTAGTTTTGTAATGGCTGATCTTAATGCTGTATTTTCCTGACACTTAGGTATGCTCCCATCTCTCAATACATCTTCCAGAAGTACACCAGCATAAAAGAAAAAGGTGTGCTGGCATTTTGCTCTTCTGGCTGCCTTAGATCATGTAAAATATGCTGCAGTCTTAATACCTCCTTGCTGCAAAGGCAGCTGGCTTTGGTCACCAGTCGAAGTTCAGAGAATGAATATGTGTTATCCCCAGTGCCTCAGGGTTGCTATTTGTATTTCTCTTTTGCTGCACTTGAGGGTTCTTTCTGAGATTTTGCTTATACTTTCTCTGTACCAAGCTGCATAAGCTTTAGCTGTGTCTACCCAAGCTACAGATGGGTTTTATGATAAAACCTAAATACAGTTCACTGCTAAAAAAATTCTAGGGCTGAATTGAGTGCTTTTACTTGAAAGATACAGGGGTATTCTCTCATGGTACTGTAGCTGTAAATTTTCAACTTTTCTTTATGGATTTCATGAAAGTTGAATGCAGCTGTGTGTGGTGCTGTAGCTGCAGTTGGAGCATGTTCAGATAGAGTTGATCTGCAACATCCGAAGAACAAAATCTATCATACTCGCTGGAGGTTTTTTTGCATCTGTTATTTAGAGTATTGCACGTATTGTGGTCATGGCCAGTTCAGAGATGCAGAGTTAAGGATAAAATGGTGTATTCCAGAACTTGCAGATGTTTGAGTGTAGCTGAGCCTAATATACTTGTTCTCAGGGGACAGCCTTATGGATGTTTCATCCAAGTTTTGGGGCAGTTGATTACTCTGCCAGAGATGTGTCTTTAATCTATGCTGGTTCCTAAATAATTATCTTTTGCTCCTGAATCCATGGATCCAGAAACTGCACAGATTGTAGTTTTGACATTTTTAGGTAGAAACTGGCCTTGATGTTCCAATTTCATGAACATACTGGTTCCCTGGCATGCCAAACCTTGCACCCATCTGTTAAAGGGCATTTTGCCCACTTGCCTGTTAGTTTGCCAGATTCTCACAGGCATAAACTTTAAATTCCACCCAATAAGAGAGAGGAAAATGACACTCCTACACAGTTGTCCTTTCTGTAAAAAAGCGATGGCACTTTGGGGTCAGTAGCTTTACTTCCAAATGGTTTACTATATAGATTCCTTGATCATTAGATCAATGAATGTCATTTGCCCTGGTACCTCTTCCCCCCTTGGCTGTTATTTTTTACCAGTTTTTGTGAAAATCCACTTGGCAGTTTTGATCTTTTGTTCTTAAAAAAAATAAAAATTCCTTGCCATTGGGAGTAATGAAAGTCTACACAAGCCAGTCAGCACAGTGTTTTGGTAATATAAAAAATAATGCATTGATACGACTGCAGATGCTTTTTTCTCTGGTGAGAGTCTTTACAGGCCCAAAATGCTGAGTAGCCATTCTGTAAGGGGTCTTGAAAAAGAGCTTGTGGCTCTTTTTCATCTCTACTATTTATACTGTTCATCTTTCTATTCCTAGAGGCCTCTTGACTAGGAAATAAGCACTCCAACTGCATAAGAACCTTCTTTGCTTCAGCTGTCAAGGAGATTGACAATATATTTACTGTTGAAATTTACAGATAAAATAACTTATGCTTTTTAATCACATGGGGTGACTTTTCATAAAGAAAATAACTTGGAATAATTGTAAGAATTTAGAATGCTATATATTGTGGTCTTAAATAGTGGAGGAATAGGTTTTTGTCCTGGTCACAGTGCCTGTTTCAAAAACAGGAAGGAGTGCTGTTGCTTTACTGTGATGCAGTTGCCTTTGCTTTTATACACTGTTAAATGGGCATTTAACATATTGAGTTAATTTTACATTCTGTGTTCTGGGACTCAGCAGTGCTAATTCAGGGTGTTTTGGTTGTTGATGTGAGTGTCTTGCTGTTGTAAATAGTTGAATATTTCAGTGAGATTGTGATAGTTATTACTAGCATAACAATTAGTCACTTCAAAAGAGAATAGGAGTTAATTTATCTTTTGTAATTTTTCAATTTTTACATTATTTAAATTTCAGATCACCAGACAGTGTTTTCTGAAATTTTAAAAATATCTAAAACTACTGAACTTTTGAGTCTTTCAGTGGACACAAAAGTTCTTCAAATTCTACATATTAACAGCATTTATTTCCCATCCATGGAATTTAGAAGAATCTCAGTGGTGGTGTTAAAGTCCAGTGTATTCTTTCATTCAGTCCTCCTAATGCTGTTAGATTAAAAATTAAACAAAACAACCACTTTTTATGTGACAGTGAAGCAACTACCTGATTGATTTTGGTGTAAATATGTAAAAATTGTCCTCCTGGTTTGGAGCTTTGACTTGTAACTGTTCTGACATTCACTTTTGAGGGCTTCAGTCTGTTATAGATGTGATCAGTTACCAAACCATCAGGGGTGGATAAAAATTGTTTTGGAACACAGATGGACATTTGAATTGTGTAAAAGGAGTGTGTGTTTTCCCCTTTTTCCCCTGAAGGGCAAGATTATGCTGTTATGACTATTACCTATCTACTAAAATACTTCATTATGAAGAAGTCTTCCCCCTCATGCCCCCACTATTCTCACTTGTTTAAAAAAAAGACTTAAGGAGATAAAGGAATGGAAACTTGCTTTGCAGTACTAAACTAGCTTTTTTGCAACAACAAGGTTTCAGCTTCTACTACAATAAGGTGGATTTTGCTTAAAATGAGCGCCAGGGGGTTAACCAAAAAGGTGTAGGGTTTAAATAAAGAACAGTTGATGCTGAAGAACTGTCTTTCCCATTTGAGAATCATTGTGTCTATGCTGCTGAACTGCACGACAGTCTTAAAAATTTGACTCCAATTGAAGAAAAAAATGTTATTTTTTACAGTGTTTCTGTCTTTTATGAAGGACCACACTCATTTAATTTAATTTAGGAACTCTGCTTTGGTGCCTGCAGTGGCAAAACCTATGGGTCCTGTAGCTATTTTGAAAGCTGTGTGTGATAGGCAGCAGTTGTTGGGCATCCTTTACAAATACAAATCAGTATTGACTGATATTGATTCACTTCCTCGAAGTGAAATCTCAGTATGTTCAAATTTCATTTTTCAGCAGATTCCAACTTCTTGGGGTGGGGGAGCAGTGGGTAAAGTATGCTTGCCTGAAAAAGACTACTGAGAAGAGTACTTTATCGGTCTTTACGTGTTCCTTGCTTTATATGTTGAAATATTTATCCAGGCTGGATTTCTGTAGAAGGACGTAAAGTAGTCATTTATTGCATTAAGTTGCTCATTAACCCTCAGCGAACACAATTCTTTGGAATGGTTCCATGTCCCACATGGTAGTTTAAGTTAAATAGATGGAATGAAGTTTTTGGAGACCAGCAGTCACTTCTGATAATCTGTTTGCCTTCAGTGTACAGTATCTACTATATATTTTATTCATGCATATCCACAAGTTTAAAAAAACCACAGAACACAAACCGCCTCCTTTCTGTCTGTATTACAAGGACCAGCAATTCCTAATTACCTGTTATAAAGTGCAGGGGCATAATTTTCTATGACTTCAATAATCCTGGTGTTTTTGTTTTCTTTTGTTTTTTTTCCCCCTTCTGAAAGGAAAAACAAGAATGGTGGTGGCTCTATATTGCAGATCGGAAGGAGCAGATGCTAATATGTATGCCATATCATGTTTGTACACTAAAAGATAAAGAAGAGGTAAAGTACTGGGAGAGTTTTCTTTTTGGAGTATTAGAAAACTCTATTGAAGTGTCTATGGTATGCAAATACATCTAGATTTTAATTTTTTTTATACTTATCTATTAAGATGGAAAACAAATCTTACTCTCCTGATAAAAGTGGGGAAGAGTCTTTTAACCATGAAAATTGATAACGGAGAAAAAAAAGTAATTTAAGATGACTTTCAGGTTTCTTTGCAGAATATGTTTGGGTTTTTTTCCCCTGATATCAAAAGCTGATGAAACCCAGTATTCATATACAATTTTATTCTTAAAGTTATTAAAATTTGTTAGAAATGTTAAGTGTCCTCTTTCTTTAAAGCAGAGACTGTGACAAATTAATTCACCTCGGCTCACGTGAACCTTTCTGGGACTGTAACCTTTGGCTGTGTTCTTGATACTTTTCTGAAAAATGAAGACAATGTATTTGTTCTTCCGAACTTTATGTTATATTCAATTTCAAGTAACAGTAGAGTTAAGATAATGCTTTCAGCAGACTAAATATTTTAACCTGTTTGGGTTTTTGAAATTTAGCATACAAGGGGGTGAAATTGTGTACTTAATGTAATTACTTGGTCTAACTCAGAAAACATGTGACTGATTATTCAGCTTTCATGGAAGGGATTGTTCCTGGGTATTGTGACTCTTTTCTGTGTCTGTTTTATTACATAGAGATTTTCAAAGAAATGTCACTACTAAGAAACTAAAACATTTCTTAAAAAGGTATTATTTGGTAGTAGTATTTATTGTTCATTGTAGTACTCAGGTACTTATTTTAATGTGTCTTTTGAAAGCAGTAAGGACTTACGGCTTAAATTCTATTTTGTAGGTAGAACTGAAGTTCCCAGCACCAGGCAAGCCTGGAAACTATCAGTACACAGTTTATTTAAGATCAGATTCATATATGGGATTGGACCAGATTAAACCATTGAAGGTGATGTTTGACTGTGTTATGTATTTGTATTACATTGAAAGTTACTTCATATGGTTATTAAAACCCCAGAAGTCCTGTTATCAATAAGAATTCAGCCTGTCCTGATTTTAAAACAAGTGAGAAGGAGGGACTAATAAGTGGTTTCTGCCTGATGTCAGTAATTGCAATTTTATGATGCATTAAGCAGGACTAAAGTTCGTGATGCTTTCCAGTGCCTATGTATTTTATTCACATTTTTCTAGCGTTTATTAAATTTCTGCAGTATCGTTGGCTCTGGCTTTTTTTACCTTGAGGTCTGCCATGGCATTTCTCTGCCCTTAGTCCTAGATTCATACAGTTAATGAGAAAAATCTGGCATGCCATATTTCTGGAAGCAGTTCTTGGTTTTGTTTTGGATTTTTGGGGTGAGATGGGATTTGTTTTGTTGTTTGGTTGGTTGTTTTTTTAACTGTCCTTTTTGTGTGGTGTGTCATTTGTTTTTGGGTGGGTGGGTTTGTTTGTTTTTCCAAATTGCTGTTTATTGTCTGTAATCTTTTCTTCCCCCTCTTCTCTTCCCTTATCCAATTGCAGCTGGAAGTTCATGAAGCAAAACCAGTTCCAGAAAATCATCCACAATGGGATACAGCAATAGAAGGTGATGAGGACCAGGAAGACAGTGAGGGCTTTGAAGACAGTTTTGAGGAGGAAGAGGAAGAGGAGGAAGACGATGATTAAACAGTACTATTGATTGACTACAATATCTGCACATACTGCAAACTCTTGGTCTGACTGTGGAACTTGTAAAATAACCAAGAAACACAGTACAGAAGCTTTGAGAAGGCTGAGTTTAAATTTTCTTTACCAATTAAGAGTGCATTATGTAACTTCTCAGTGGAGGTGAAACAAATCTGTTGCCATTGATACACCTTGGAATATGCTTATGGCTCATTATAGCCTTCAAAGTGCAGGATGGTGCATTTGTTTCAATTGAAAATAAAAGCTTTTTTATTATAAATGTCCAAAAGTGTGGGCTATGTATTGTCTGATCAGTTTAGGGTCCAATTTAAATAAAAGGTACTACTAGCTAGGAGCAAACTTTCACAATTTTTCTGCATTAAGAATTTATTTTAGAAAATTTTTTGGTATATTTGACGTTATAAATCTCTGCTGATTGAAACAACATCTGCTCAACTTTCAAACTTGATTGGTTCTGTGGTATTCATTAGCTATTTTATTGTGATACTGCTCACATCATTCATAGCTTTAAAAATCTGTTTTACTTAACATGATCATTATAAATTGACACCATACCCATTGCCATGTTCCATATATTCTGGAGGGCTGCTTTTTTTAGGACTGTTGCCTTTTTATGCCCGAGATTATAATGGAAATCATAAACTTTCTTGACTCTGCCATAGGATACTTCTTAATGGCTTAAAACATTTTTAAGCCTGTATTTCATCAGATCAGCAGAAGATCTGAGTCTTTTGATAAACAGAATGTCTGAAAACAATTTTGGGACCACGTGTTATGTAAGTAAGTGGCTTTTGTGTAATACCTTTATAAAAGGTACGTGCTGAAAGCCGAGGTATATTCTGAATCTACCTGACACCGTCAGAAACGTTCTAAGGGTAAAATACAACATGCATAGAGGGCATGTTTTGTATCAATTTTGAATTCCCATGAATAAACTGGACAATTTGATGGCTGTTTGCATTTGTAATAGTGTGCCTCTTTGTCTGAGTTGTTTTATTTTTTTACCTCAGTCTCCTGCAGGGTTGTAAACAAGACTGATTGTTTGATTCTGTCACTACTCCTGTTTAAAAAAAAATCAAGTCTAATTAGAGAATAATTTCAGGGAGGAAAGAATCAGGGCTGTTAGTGTATTGTATGACTTGACAAAAGCCGTGGATGGATTCTTCCTTTTCTTCCTCCCAATAAAACAAATGAAAATTACTGAAAATATTGCATTTCTATACTTCAGAAATATGTATGAGTGTTCTGCAAGTAGGAACAGATGTATTTCTGTTCCCATGTATTGAATTAGGAAAATGCAATGCTGTAAAATATGACAAATTGCCATGAGGGAAAAATTCCATCCTATGAAATTTGCCCAAAGCCAGAATAGGTGCACACTAATTTGTGACCTTGTTTATTAGAAAGGGTTGTCACTTTAAATGCAAATTTACATTGTTATATTCTTTGTAATTGCAGTAGAGCAAATAAAATTTGAAGATGTTCTAAATGAGATTGTTATCTTTCAAATTACTTCTGAAGTGCACATTTTGCAGAAAAAGCTCTTGTAAACCATAAGCAGTGTCAGGTGTTCAAACACAAGAATGAAGAATAGCTTTAAATTAAACGGCTTCTACGCTTGATGGCTTTTAACTCCAGTTTTTATTTGCAAAATACAGTAGAAAAATAACAACAAAAAAGCTCTAGTTGCATTCCATAGGCTTTTGAGTCAAATTCTGCATTGATGAGAGAAATTATAGTAAAAAATCTGGTGACCCTTTCTCAAGCAAGTAGGCAAAGTGAATGGTAGGATTACATCGTTCTGTCAGAACAACTCATAGTGAAATTCTACAATTGTTAAAAGCAGGGAAATGATTATAGTTAGGAGAAGTAGTTGATAATAGAAGCATTTTGGGATGGGGGTGAGTTGGGCTGTGCTATGACCATTTATCCCTAAATTTTACTGTTAAAAGTCAAGGTATATACTGGCAAGATGTGAATGCATTGAAATGATTTCAAAAAGAAAAAAAAAAAGAATCACATTCCTGGTCTGAACACTGAACTATTTTTGTCTTAAAGATCAAAGCTGACATCTGGGATTACACTGAAAGTTGCAAACCAAGGATATTTCTATTGAGCCAACAAAGGCTCATTCAAATCTAATACTTCTTCAAATCTGTCTCCTGTATAGTCAAGGTAACAATAGAAGATGTGAGAAGAAAAATTGTGGTGGTATTGGAAACCTTGATAACATGAAGAAGGCATGCTGATACTTTTAAAAATGCTGGCTGTGTAGTTGTGCATAATTTTACAACACCCTCCAAGACAGATGCAAAAGTGGGGCTGAGGAGGTATTTAAGAACTTCACAGAGTTGAAACCACCTAACTGCAGATGCCCAGCATTACTGAGTTGTTGGTTCATCTGTTGTGTGGTGTGTCTATTAATAACCATTTCTTAATAAAAATTTGAATTGTCATTCAAGCATTGACCAACTCCCTCTTGAATAACAGTTACCAGGATGGGAAAAGCTTTACAGGAAGAAGCGGCATTTTGTGCTCACTGTTGTATATGCCTCACTTTCTCATAGGGTTTAGGAATGAATTTGGCCAGTTTTACACCTTCTGAAACTCTGGGCTAGTAACTGAAGAGCAAAAACAAGTTCTAGAAATAAAATCTGCATTGCTGCTGCCTTCCCTGTGCAATAGTGACCCAAGCATAATTGGGAAGCAGCTAGTATTCTTTTGTGTGAATAGATTTATTTCTGCCCTGCTGCTGTAGTGCTCCTTTTTGTAGCCCCATGGTCTAGGTCAGAGGAGGCAACTGCAGAGCCCAACTGTCCACTGCTGCAAATACCTTCATGGCTTGCAGCACTTCTGAGGGATAAAAATGGGACTTTGCTGGAATAGGCAGGAGGGTGATGCAGTGTGACTGGCCGTGCTCCTCCTGGCCCAACTCAGTGTGGGTGTGGGGTGCTGGTGCTGTAACTGCATTTGTAGAAAGAAGTACCATGAATTAGATTTAGGGCAGATAAATGCTGCTTGATGAAGCAGATGTGTGCAGATAGAAGAAAGAAGTAATAAAAATGAGACTTTTCTTGTTTGTTTGTGTAATGTGATTTAACCTTCTGCCCTGCAAAACGTTGGCAGAGGTTGATTACTATTAAAAGTAATTAAATACTATTAAGTGTCTGTGAGTTGGAAAACCCTTGAGTTGCAGGGGAAGAGAAGATGCTTTTCCCAAGGAGCGGGTGCAGTTCCCGGCTATGCTCAGCAGGGGGAGGCAGGGGTATGGATTGCTTCAGGAAACCTTGGGATTCTTCCGGGGGATACTTACCGTATTTTGAGCTGTAGGTTTGGTTTTGTGTTCCCCCTTTCCGGAGGGGGAGAGGACATAAATAGAGATTTATCTATTTTTTTTTTCTTTTGAAGAAACTCTACTATTACATTTGCATGCCCTCTCTTTCTGTATCTTTTTCTGGTGTTTTTTTTTCCCAAAACTCCTTGCTGACTCTTCATTTAAAAACTGCTGAAGGAAACCCATTTTAATATTGGAATTATTACAATTACTATTATTATTAAATTATTTTGAAATAAAAACCTGCCAGAGAAAGAAAGGCAGGAGGAAATGGGTTGTTAATGAGTCTGTTTTGAGCTATAAACATTGCTTTGTTTTAGTTTCTGGAAAAGCATTTCCATAAGATGGTCATTGTGAAGGTATCTCTGATTCAGCTGTATTTTAAACTCTGTAAGGTGAGGTGCATTAGTTGGTTCTACCATGAGGATGCTGTACCTTGAAGTGGGGTACCCGAGGTGCCTTGTGGGCATCCACAGTGTGCCGTGATCACAGAGTTTTATGCTCTGTGCACAGAAATGTGAAAATGCCCCGGCAGTATCATCCTTAAAATCTGTGCATGACAGTGGTGCTCCTTTTTCTCAAGGTTTGTCGAAGGCTTGGCAGAGCACCCAAGTGCTGGATTAGAGGTTGAGCATATGCTTAAACTTATTTCTATTCAGTAAGGTAAGCAGGTGCTTGTTGGCTATGCTGTGTTGGGAGCAAACAGAAGAGAGAGCTTTGTGTGACTCCTGTTCAGTATTGATCTCTAGCTGGGATACTAAATTCGTACATCAGGGTGATGTTCATGGTTTGCACTTCATTTCTCTCATGTCAGTGTTTTGTTTTAAGATGCAGTTTGAGCCCATACTGACACTATTTAGATGGTAGAAATAATTTTCTGCCAGAATTGTTTATGTTTATTATTCATTTAAATAACAAAACTGTTACTGGCAATGAAACCTATTAATAAATCTAATTAGCACAATAGATTGTAAAGCTAATGATAGTATTTTTAAGCCAAATTGCATACACTCTACCTAGAATTTGATTTCTCATGTGTGCTGAATCAGGAAGCACTGAATAATTTTCAATCTTTCACTGTGTATAAGCCCTCCACATTATGCTCTAATCATTAAACAGGGAAGACATTACAGTTATGTTGCATGTGTGGAATTTATTGACACAAAGAGGACTGCATGGACCACCTTGAGCAATTGCTTTTAATTCATCAACCTTTACTTTAAAATAAGGTGTGAGTGCTTTTCTTTTTTGCAAGCAAGTTGCTTCATGTCATAACACTGGAGGCATTCTATGGAGAAACCCTACAAAACTGGACATCTTGCAGGTATTTTCTGCAGGGTAGTCCCTGACCTGGGAAAACCCTGATGCCTCTGGGGAATTTCTGGTCTCACACAGGCCAGTGAGGGTCACCCAGGCATTGCTTTTGGCTTTGCTGGAGCATGGTTACTAGATACTCCAAAGTCCAGCCTGTTAGGAGGCCACCTTTAACTTCTGGTAGCTGAAAATGAAATGCTGTGCTTGCAGCAAAAGGTTGTCCTGGCTCTTGCATGGTTTTCCATCATTGGAGTTCACGAGTATGCCACAGATACAGCAGCTTTTGTAGTCTTTATACCCTGTACCATGATACCCCATCAACCCACTCTGGTCTCTCTGATGGATACACACCCCAAACATAAGCAGGGATCAGAATGAGGCCATAGTCGCCAATATTCCAGGCTGATGTTTCCTGCAGGTGGGAAATGGGATAGCAGTGACAGTGGGACTTTGCCTTCCACCTTCAGGTATCCAAACTGAAATGTCCAGATTTATTTTCATGTCTTCCTCCCATTGAGGAGACACTCATGGAGTGGGAGGTGTGAAAAACCAGCGGCGTATTGTTTACTGTGTGTTTTATTTTTTCCTTCCCACCACACAACCCTTTCTCTGTGCCCAGATCACAGCTATGGAATTTGTGCTTTCTAATGTATGTGTGTACAGTAAATTAAACTCAAATTGAATGAGCAATTTCCTCACCACTGAATTAATTACTATGTGTAAATCACATAGCTGAGATAAATCACTAGCCGAGATTAGGTTATAATGGTTGTAAAATAGACAGTGTCCATGACAGGGTGGTGAGATTTGGAGACCCAGGTGACAATCACTTTAGCTGTTTGAAATGAACAGATGAAATGAGATAGCTCTTGCTTCATTCTGCACCCCACTGTTGGGCCACCAATGTCACCCAGCTGCATAGGTCCTTCCAGATCAGTTCAGCCTGTTGCTCTCTCAGCCTCATGTACAAGGCATGGGTGTCAGCTTCCCATCATAAGGCAATTTGAGCAACTTCATTTACATCATTAGCTTCTCTTAAACATCAAGGGGCAGAAGGGACTGCTGCCTATGGGTACTTCTTCCTGAAGTTATGAGGATTTGCTCTTCGCAGTTAACTTCCTCACGTAAGGTTTTATCTTGGTTGTATCTTTTTATGGTTCCCTGCTGATGTAGATTTGTTAGGTGTATTTGATCTCTCTTATTTTTTACCTCCTTCATTGCAATTGGGACCGAGTTCGTTCAGAAGATGAAAAGCTGCCCTATTATATTTTACATTCAAATTCATATTTAATCTATAGCATGTATGCTAAAAGTTACCAGTTATTTAAAATATGGGGACTCCTATGCATGGGTTCTTCATTCTTCTTCTTCTGGCCTACCTCTCAGAAAGCTTATAAGACTCAAAGGTGATCAGGCAGGGCATCTGGGGCTGGACCTCGCAGTGGGGTGCAAGTGATCTGTGTCACCTGCTTGTCCCCCAGCCCATCCCTACCCTGAGAACCAGTACCTCTGGGTCCAGCATCGGAGGGGGGGTCAGGCTCTTTTGGACAAGTGAAGAACATCTTCTCTCCTTTGGTGTTTTTGCCTGGTAACCATGGAAGTCAGGATGATGGCTCCCACCTCTCTTGGAAAGAGGGTATGGGTGGGGGATGGCTGGGTGCTGCTGCTCCTCGCACGATGACATTGCGTCCTTGCAGTGACCCCAGAGCTGGCTCTGCCAGGCACACAGCAACATAGAGGGTGCTGCACTGGGCACTGTGGAAGCAATGAGACAAGCTGAGCATTAGAGGCAGGAGGAGGACGGGGTAGCAAGGCAAGGGGGACCATCATTATGAGCTCAATAGAAACACAAGGCTTAAAAGAGAAATAATCAGGATGAAAGCAACTTAGCTTGTCCAGTCCACTGCTTCCTTGCAACATCAATGCTGACATTATCCCTGCCCGGTTCACCTCTAACCTCTTCCAAATTTCATGTCTTGTGTGGTGCCTGTGAGATGTCAGTGGGGCATCAGTACCAGGCAGCAGCCACAGGTCAGCTCCAGCTGCCCGCACACTCCCGGACAGCCCTACCCAGCGCAGCTGCTTCTGTGCTCACTGCTAAAAGCCCATTAAAACAAAAAATAGAGCAATGTTGTTCAAGCCCCAGTGTCTCTTAAAAGGGAAGCACAGACCTCTGGTCAAATGTGAGCCTGGGAGACTTGCAGGAGTGACAGCAATTAATCGCCACACTGCTTTGAATCTTTATGTAAGTGCTCGGTGTTAAACATTTCAACGGCACTGATGTGGAAGCTGACACCAGCCTTTGTAAGCCAGGTCTCTGTAGATGTGAGGTTGTAGGCTAGGCAATAATAAAATAGTTCAGCTCGTTAGACACAGGCAAGGCTTTTTGGTATGCACATCATGCCAGCCTCAAAAACGATGAAGTGTCAAAATAGCAGAGGAGGGAAAATATAAGGAAAACCCTAAAATCAAGCCTTTATTTAAAAGATATCACTACTAAAATTAGATTAGTTTTATTATAACCACAATATGATTTCTGAAGTTTAGCATGTGAGTAATTAATCAACTAGATCAGTTTACAACTGGGAAGTACGTTTTGGTTCTGTTTTTTTTCTTTCCCTTTTTTCTCTGTTGGCAACTATTCCACATCTGGAAAAAAAACACTTGTCCCTTCTCTGGCATACAGCAGAGACCACTTGCAGAGTCTAAATCTCCTTTACTAGTTCAGTTATTTGCTCACCTGTGAAAGGATTCAGCAAGTCTCTGCAGAGTTACATGTGGATGAAGGACAACACAGCCTGTCCTGGGATTCCGAATTTCACAAGACTTTGGGGTGCTTTCAGGCTAAACTGTACTAAAGTACTTCCCCCACTCCCTAGTAAAATGAAATCCAGATACAGATCATCCTCAGAAGCTGAGGATGCTGAAATTTTTATATATTTCTGATCATTTCTAGTATTATTTTTTTTTTTTTGTTAAAGAAAAATAGTGTATAGCTGAGAAATGTAGCTGGTGTCAGTTTTGTCAGCGTGGTGAACTTGTGTGTAGACACCACAGCTGCCTGGGTGGCTGCAAAGCTGCATTTCAGAGAGCCCTGCTCCCTGGCTCTACTCATGGATATTGCAGCTGATGGAAGTGTGCTGTGGTGCCCTGTGCCTCTCCCAACCATCACTGACCTCTGACGTGCACATGGAGAGGGGTGTCTGTATTCCCTCCAGCCTGGGGACATGCATGATGTAACCTGGGCAGGAAATGGCCTTTGCAATTGGTGTTGGAGGTGGTGCTTTGACATACTGACCAAGGAGGGACGCCTGTCCCATGTGCCCATCTCTCAGGTTTTTTGGAAGTGGAGAGCTGCTTTTATGTTCCTAAATCCATGCTCATCACTAAAGCACCCTCTTCCATCCAGGCCTCCCTTCTCTCCTCCAGGTGAGGAGCTGTGGCATTTGAGCCCTTGGTTCAACGACTGCTAAACTGTGCTGGGGTTTGGCTCCTGGGAAGGGTGTGCCCCTCCTCGGTTGTACGAACAGATGCTGTGTAGGGAAGTTTCTCGACTGAGTTTGTATGCAAACAACATACAGCTCCTGACTGCTGATGGCTATCCAAATCCCCAGCTAATTAAAATCTATAAACTATGCTGGCATATGTAATTTAAAAAATAGCTATGCTATAGTATGGCTATGCATGCGTATTGACTAAAAATAGCACTTGCCAAGAGAAAAACAGAGATAATTACAGTGAGTTTGGATAGCAACAGATTTTATTTTTTTATTGAATTAGGAAAAGGAGTATGCAAACATAGCTTATATAGAGACATATATCTTTACTGCTCTTTTTGTTATGGAGGAAAATATAGTCTACTGGACTTGTACATTTGATAAAATTTTATGATATGAAATTGCTACTAATGGCTTTCTCTCTGCTGAGTTTGGCTTGAAGTTGGCAGCTAAGTCCACCCCAGCTAGTAAGATGCAGTGCTCCTCTGGCAGGAGGCAGGAGGTGGCACCATCACACCTTGTCTTTCTTCTGACTGGTGTGCAAGCAAGTGTTTATTCTGGGGAAGAACAGCTTTCTGTGTGACATGGACATGCAGTAATGTTGGAGAGGACCTGACGTGGAAGCATAGTTTCCTCTTTGCAGTAGTCTCAGTGACTACTAAAGGACAAACTTTTGGGACTGAATTCCTGGCTGGGAATGGCTTTCTTGACCTTCATCTTCCTCAGGTGTGACATTCATTGGCTGTTTTTATCACCTTGCCTATCATCTTCAACACTATTTCTTTCAGAATTTCTGTGCTAACTTGCTCTCAGAAGTGTCTTTTCTTTTTTTCTTCTTTTTTTTTTTTTTTTCATGGGAATAACATCTGCTTTTCTAGTGCCAGAGAAGTTTTCCATGCCTAAAGAAAGGGAGGAAGCCAGAGAGAGTGTGATCCTGCCCTGGCCCGAGGGGAAAGAGCCCACACAAAGGCATGGCACGCACTGTGGCAGCTGCTGGTGAGGGGGAATAGCCCCCTCTGCTGAACAACAGCTTGCCATTGCTTCTCCTTTGGTCACATCCATGCGGCAAGCCCAGCAGCTCGGGCTTTGCACCTCTGAGGCAGAACCAGGCTCACAGGGAAGCAGATCACGGACATGTGTGCTGAGTGGAGACTAGGTCAATGAGATCTGGTGGTATCTCACACAGGAACAGGGTTTGCTGGCCGTGGTCTCGCACTGGAGAGTAGGGAGCTGCCGGTAGCTGCCATGCTGTAGGTGTTTAATTGGTTAAGTGCCTGGAGAGACTCTGGGATGGAAATGACTGTAGAAACAGCAGAGTAATGGAAGGAACAAAAAGCCTCACCTGGAGGATTTTTTTTTAATTACTGCTCAGACCCAGTTATCTCTAGTGCAGAAAGTTAGGCTTTTTGAGGCAAGTTCTTTGAGAAAGATACTCAAGATACATCCCCATGAGGCCATCCCTCTGCCACTTCTGTCCCCTCACAGGAGGGTTTGCTGGGTTGCTGACAGCATGGGTGAAGCCTCCATCTACCTTCAGGTGCTGAACGGTGAGGCTGTGACCTCACAGGGTGACATGCACAATGCTGGAAGTGGGACCAGGGCTGAAGGGGAGAGCAGGACTCCTAAATATTTGCAGATAAGCAAGTTAGTGTTTTACACCCCAGCCAGCACTGATGCAAGCTCCTTGCTCCAGACCTGGAGGTGCATCACTGTTTTATCATCACTGCTGACACTGGCCAGACAGAGATGGTCCATGGCCAGCCTCTTCAGTTATATAAAAAAACATATGACAAATGACTGTGTGTGTCAAGAACCTTAACCTTAGGGGATGAATAAGGTTTCTTTGTTTCTTAGCTGCAGCAGATTGCTTTGGAGCTCCTGAGTTTTGACTACAGCTTGTTTCAGTTTGTTCTACCTGCCCACTCTGGGCATTTGGGATTTTGCCCAGGCACTTGGTCTTTTGGGGGTAGTTGCTCTTGGTTTTTTTTGCTTGAAAGAAACTCAGAAGGGAAGGGAGAAGGCACGATTTCTGCAGCTCAAGGGATTATTTCTTTTATCACTAAGGATGCTGTGTGGCTTTATTGCCTTTCTGAGCTCTTTAACACAGCAATAAACGAGCCGTTAAAATATTTTAAAATCAATAAATGTAATAAAGAACCAAGCAAATTACAAAGCGGCTCCTGATGTTTAGTGATTTGGGAAATAATCATGTCCTCAAGTGAGCAGTGAGTTGGGGTGGGGAGGTAGCTGGGTGACCTTGCAGGGGCTGCTGTGCCAGGGATGAAGGAGGCAGAGCAGGTCCAGAGCACATCCTTGGGGCAAAGGGGGCTGTGGGGTAGTTGGTGGGTGCAGGCTGGGCTCAGTGGGGATCTGAGTAGGATGGGAATCCTGTCCTGCCACCCCTTGCCCATCCAGGCTGCTGCCAGGCTTGTATTTGGGATTTCTCTTTGCCTTGGGCATGTGCTTAATTTTCAGCTCAGCCTCCTGTGCAGATTGCTGGAGTGTGTCTGTGAGTCTCTGTGGCTTTACTTCCATTTAGCAACAGTGCCTAAACAAAAGGTGACCTCCAGGGCTGGACTGGGCAGGGGGTGACTGGCAGTGGTGTGGGGCCCTGGCAACCTGGGGATTTCTTGCTTGCCCAAGAGCTGCTGTCACACATCAGTTCCTTTCCTGAGCAAGCTGGAAGGAGCTGGGGTGTGAGCAGGGAATGCTGGCAGCCAGGGCTGGAGTCACAGCTCCTCTCACCGCTGTTTTCAAAGGTTCACGCTTCTAAATGACTTCTCAGCAGCTGTCCTCCTTGGAGACCTGCTTTCTTGAAAGATGATACTGCTCTTGTAATTAAGGTAATTGTTTAAATTCATTCCCTTAAACTGGACCCCATCATAACTTAACCAACTGTATCTATGCAAGCATGGGGGAGGTTGAAGAGGGTCATGGTGGATGGCATGAGATTGATTCATCATCCGGAAAGATTTATAGGTAAAAATCTTATTAAACTGAAATGCCTAATAAAGATGCAGGGGAAAATCACATAGAGGGCATAACCTGGGCAGGCAGCTGCCATTTGTGCTGCGGTGACTGACAGGGGGAATGTCACCCCTGCAGCCAGATGGAAAGATGTGCTCCAAGCCTCCCCTGCCCTGCTCATCTTCTGCCCAAATAGCAGGTAGGGCTGCACACGCTTGGGTTGTTTTGGGATATTTAATTTCCTTTCTCACTTACCCTGAATGCTTTCTGATTTTGTGGAAATCTGAAGGTAATTGAATGTAATTGTTTAAAGAATCAAGTTATTTAAATTATAGCGTAATGCTTGAAATAAAGTGACAATCTGTGGGAGTTTATTGATGTTGGTGGTGGATGGAGAGTGGTGGAGTGATGTGTGCCAAACTGCTCTGCACAGAGCTGCAGAGCTGGCTGTGCCACGGAACCCAGGTCTCCAAGGAGTCTGCACAGGGCTGCAGAGCTGGCTGTGCCACAGAGCCTGTGGCTGAGGTGCGACAATGGTGCAAGGTCAGGATCCAGTATGGTCCTCTGTGATACTCAGCAAAGCCCGGATCATGGCCAGGTTTGTCTTCTATCTGAAATGGCTTGGGCAGTTCAGCAAGAGCTGGTGGCTCGGTCCCAATTTGAGGCTGTTTCAGGACATCTAGGGGGAATGACAGAAATCACCTGGGGATAAGGGCTGTTCCTCTACCTGTTCTCCCTTGCTACATGGATGGCAGTGGGCATCTGAGACCCCAACCAATGGAACTACCAAAAGAGGAGCCTACAGCAGAGAGCATAGCAGGGCTTTCATGTGGCTGCTGGTATTTCAGATGTGATGGTAAAAGTTATGTATGTGGCACAGAAGTTACCCACCTAGTCTGGAGGCAGGCAAGCAAAGCCCTTGTGCCCAGGAGATCAGACAAACGAGGGGCTAATCCAGCACTTAAAAATCCGTGTCCAAACCCTGAGTGTTGAGCTGCCTCCCTGCTGATCATTAAAACCCTGGTCCTTCATCCCTCCCTATACTATCACCTGCCCTAAAAGCCCACATCAGGTGGCTGTTCCTGTTCAAAGGAGGCTGTGAAGACAAGTAGTGGAGGGAACGGTTGAAAAATAATCAGTACAAAATAGGTGAAATACAAATATCAGGGTACTGATGAAAAGAGCATGGAAGTGGATGGAGGACACAATGAAGAGGACTTGTATTTAAAAAAAATGACTTTCAAAATTGATGATGGCCTGTGGCTCAAATAGTTGGGGAAGCAGCAACAGGAGGCAGGAGGCTTCAGTTGTTTTCCTTGCTCTGCTGCTGCCTGCCTCTCTGTGCAGAGATCCTTAATATTCCTCTGCAGTGTCATCTTCATTTGCAAACCTTATGCTAACAGAGGAAAGTATTTCAGTGTTTTTGAGGCTGTGACATCTAATGCCTCACATAAACAAGACCTTTTCTTTCCCTCCCCCACCCACTTTATCACCTTTTCCACTTTTATCTGGAAATTAATCAAGTGATTAAATTGCTCAACCATATTGAGTTGGCAGATTTACTTGGGCAGCAATTTAAAGTTCCCCTACCTCCTCCATCCACTCTTCTCCTCACCCCAGCGTCAGGTAAGTCTGTGTGTGTGTGTGAGGGTGGTGTGAACCAGCCTTGGGTGGAAGGGCCAGCCTTGGGTTGAAGCCACCAGTGGGTGACCATGGCTGCTCAGGTGGCCCTGAGACTTACCTGAGCATGCCACAAGCACACAGGCAGACTGTTCCCCTGCACCATCCTGGGCACAACCTCCCCCTTGTCTCCATCTCTGGCTCACTCCCTGTGCCCTTCACTCCTCTCTTGTGGAGCCTGAGATCTGGGAATGAGCCTTGGATTTGACTCCATATCAGATGTAAATACATTGAACCATTCCCCCAACACTAATTCACCTGCCCTTGCTTTCAGCTGTTAAGCTGCTCTCCAGACCAGCTGTATGTATTAAATCAAAATTCAAGACTCTTTAAACTTTAAATTCAAGGCTGTCCAATGAACCCTCCAAAGAGCACAGTCCAAGGAATTCTTCAATCCCTCACTGAGCAGAACTTGGTCCCAAAGTAGTGGGTATTTGGCTGGTTTGAGACCTGCAAAATTACACACGGCATTAACCACAGCAGTGATGAAAAAGCAAAATTTCCACTTTGGTCTTGTGTTGCATTGTATTAATATGATATTTTTTGTGAGAGGCCACAGCTGATGCCTCCATGCTGTGAGGTTGTGCCAGCCTGCCCGTGGTAAATGATATCAATAACATGGTGTGACACAAACAACAGCACCGGGTGTGACAAGCCACAGCAGAAATGCATCTGTGGAGGCAATGTGACATGGTTAAGACTCATGCTCAAAATTTTAAATGGCTTACAAGAGAAGTGAGGCTTTTTAAAAGATCCTGTCACAATTTTTTGTAATCACTAGTACTTTCCCCCATTTATCCTGTTAGGGAACTTAAAACAGGAATTTGCATGGTGTTTCAGTTGCCTCTATTTTACTCTGGTGTGGGAATCCATGAATGCTGGCCCACTGAAAAAAGAAAAAAGAAAAGAGGGAAAAAGAGGGATTACAGATCTTTGCCAGGATGAAGGTTGGGCTGAGGAGCCTTTGTGTACTTCCTTTCCCAGTGCGTTCACAAGCACCATGGGTTTCATACACCAGTAGCAGGAGACAGAAGACAGTTGTTTCAATTCTGTGTGAATATGTGATTATATTTTTTCACACCTATAATGTCTGTCAAGTTTATAGCAATGCAATCAAAAAAAAAAGATAATAGATACCACTTTGTTTATCCTCAATTTTCCGAACCTCAGAGTTTTTTTTCTTTAAATGTACAGAATTTTTCTCTAGCCATGACTGTAAGAAGCAATACCCTGACCATCCTCCTGAACTTGCAAGGGACTGGTGGAATGAGCTTGAGCATCTCACCTTGGTCAGTCACTGGTGGGCAGGTGCTTGCCCTTCTCCCCTCTGTCAGGGAGGGGCACCAGCAAAACCCAGGTGCTTATTGCTACAGATGGTACAGGATTTGTAGTTTCTTGCTTCTCCTCTTCTTCTTTGGTAAATAAAACAGGCTTAACAGTCATCTCATCTTTTGTGGTGGCAAGTCGAAAGTAACTCCCCTAAAATCCATAAAGCCTGACTAGCACAAAACCATACAGGAACCACGAAACCAGCAGAACCAGTGGCTGCGGCTGCAAGCCTGTCTGATGAGGCACTCATGGGACTGGAAAGAAAGAGGTGAGGAACACATTTGGTTGCCATGAATACTGAGTAACAATATATGTGAGCATGTGAAGTGGGCAGCGGGGAGCTGTGCAGCACTCACAAACAACTGTGACAAGTCCCTTTGCTGGGATAATTTGATCTAGCACAGTCAGTGGAGCATGGCAGGATTATTATGATCATTATTTATCATATGTACTGCAGAAATTTTTTTTTTGATGGTGAGAGCTGCTAGTGTTGTGCTAAATAAGGGAAGATCTGGTGCCTTCTGTGATGAGTGACTGGAAATTCAATGAAAAGCCACTCCTGCATTCTGTCCAAATGCCATGGCATGGTTGCGATAACTGATAGTTCTGTATACTACAGATATCATTGTCTGGCCATACCTGTAATATTCTCCACAGAGCTGACTTGTGTGCTTGTGTGCTTGTGTACAAGTACCTGTGTGTGTGAGTGAACAACACTGTACACACATTAGTGTTGCCAGCAAAAAGACTCCAAGAGCTATTCCCCCAATTTCCACGTAAATTATCCAAAACTAAGTGACTGGTCCTTCCCATCCATGGCACATCACATAAGCTCAGCATCAGGCCAGGCTGCTGCAGGAGTGGGACAAAGGGCTGATGCTACAGTCTGGTTTCCATGGCAACAGAGGAGGGGTAGTGAGACCAGAAATGTTGCAAACACCCCTTCTCACTGCAGCCCAATGCACTGTATTGCAAAAGATAGTGCTGTTTTGAGGGGGGGTCGAAAGGTGGGAAGAGTCCAAATGCCTTTACCTTTCAGGTTGCAGAGTTCTTGAAATAAAAAGAAATGGCAATTTCTTTTCTCAGTGTAGTTGCAAATAGAAAGGAAACCCACCACGCAGGCCTCGTTTGCTGCGTGTTAAATGCGTGTGTTCTTTAAAAGGCAGTGGTTGGCTGCTTTTCCGGACATGATGTGGTTGAAGCTGTCATCGTAATGGAAATTCATTGCTGTAGCTATGGTAAATCGAGTTTTCTGCCTGTGCTGAATGCATTAGTCTAATGAGATGTTTGCAGCTGGAGAGCTGAGCTGCTGGAGACTTACACTATGCTAAAAGACAGGGAGAAGATGGCTTTTGCTGGGATCTCTGTGACAGTGCTGAAAGTCCTCTGCCCTTTGGGTCCCAGTGTCTGGGCTCTCTAAAGACTCTGCTCAGTGTTTTAGCCTAAGCAATAGGTAAGGGGAAAGCATGCTTCTTCTTTTTCTTCTTCTTCTTCTCTGCCTGGTGTTTGTCATCGAGCCTTGTGGGAGCAGTTCTTGTTCTGCCTGTCTGTATGTGGTAACTTTGCAGTTCCTCAGTTGGAGACTCTCTTTGCCAAAGCACACCCTTACTGAGCCCTGGGAACAGTTCGTGTGAGGAGAGGGGCAGCAGATCCGCCTATGCTGCCGGCTTGTGCTGCACGGCAGCGGCAGCGGGAGCGTGCCTCTGTGTGTGTGTGCGTGTGTGTGTGTGTGTGTGCATGAGGTGGTGAAGACTTCTAACTACAGAGCACTCTGCATGAAGTGTGGCTTCGGGCTTTTCCAAAAAAGTTGGTTCAGGTGTTTTTTTTTGCTGCCAGGTAAATGCCTCTTCCATTTTAAAAGCCATTTATGTTGCAATATACATAGCAAACAGTATTTACATCACATATTCTGGGGTTTAGTATCGTTCATAGAGCAATGAGCTTAATTATAATCTCATATCTTCAAATCAGATGCTAAGTTGGATTTTTATCCTTAACTGAAAACTGGAGGGAGTGATACTGTTTATACGCTGTGTCTTTCCTTCGAAACTTATGAGATGAGAGATGCCGAGGAGCACACTTTAGCACAGTTGTCTGTGTTTGTCTTTTCAGGTGTTTCAAAGCTAACTTTCAGAGAGGACGGAGCACAGGCATGCAATGTGTGGGGGCACCTGGCTAACCCTGATGGTCCCTCCTTAGCTCTCAAGCCCCTGCTGCCGTCCCAGCCTGCAGCCTACCGCTCGCTGACAGACGGTGAAGCCTAGCGTGGTTCAGTGAGTATTTTTGCCTTTGAGATCTGGGCACTGTCTCCCTTTCCATTGCTGATGAATGGCTGTGAGGGGTGGTTTCTTTGCCTGGGGCTCCTCTGATGGCAGCGGTCTGGAAGAAAGAAGTTGCTTTTGGGATTGATGCATGCGGGACTTGTGGCAGGAATAAAGTTAATCTGGTGAGCTGCAGAAGGAAAGTTGCTTGAATTCTCAGCTTGGGGGGGGATTGCTGTTTAATCCTGGGTTTATTTCAAAGAGGCTTATGAAGATATTTTTCTCAAGGATAGACCAAGGTCTTTTCAAATTTAATTAAGGCATAATGTAAGAGGTAAAGCAAAGAAAGGAATGTTGTCTGTGGAAGCAGAGCTGAAGTCTAAAAACTATCTTTGTGCTACAGGAATACTTAGAGCATCCTCCATCCCAATGTGCCGCCAGTCCCTGGTGCAGCTAAGCACCAGGCAATCAGCTGTTGGTGTAAATCAGCGTAAATTCCTTGGCTTCAGCCTCATCTGACACCAGCTGAGGATATGGCTTGGAGATTAGCAGATTCAGATTTTGTGATCTTATTTAGATGAGGTGCCTCCCAGCCCTCCCCAGGTGCAGGTGACTTTGTATTTTAATTCAGATGTCACACTGATTTTCCCAGTCAGGCAGAGTGCCTCTGCCCCATCATACAAGTTATTTAGCTGATACACATGTTCTTCAGATTAGAAAGGCTGCCAAGGACATGAGCTTTTTAGTGACGGAGTATGGAAGAGGGACTGGAAAAAAATCTACCAACAGGAAAAGTACATGTGCTGAATGAGATCAGAAATTTTGCAGAAGGTATACCTTGAGAAATGCTTTGTTGGTGCGCACAGTAACTCAGAAATTTCTGTTCTGTTTATTGGAAATGTTTAGTTCAAGTACTTCCCTGTGTTTTGTGGAGAAGAGTGGGTAAAAAGAGGCAATTTTCTTCCTTGGGCAATCAGTGACTTGCCATGAGGTTTCTCACCTACTGAGAACACACGACTATACAGGTGCTTGTTGGTGGCTATGGGACCTAGAAAGAAGAAATTGCAATGGGAAATTTTTCCCTCAGTTCCATGTTTGACACAGAAATTTGGGGTTTTTTTACATATCAAAAAGAAAAAGTTTGAAAGAGAAACATGATATAGTACCCGATCATGGTATGTGGGGATACCCTGAGCTTCAGGAGGCTGAGATGTGACCTTACACAGATGTCTCCCCAGAATTTTCCCTCCCTCAAATGTAGGTAATATTAAAAAAAGGGAAGAAAACCAAGATGATCACAGGTTGCAAAGTGAAGTCACAAAGTGGGGTGTGGGACAGTTGTCCATTCAAGCCTGGTAACAGGAGACAGGCAAGCCCTGCCAGCTGGGCACCTGCCCTCTCCCTCAGCCAGCACTGCTGGAGGGAGGCAGCTGAACAAGGGCCTCGCTGCTGGGACAGTGTCTGCCCTTGCTGGGGATGTATCCATTCTTCTCATTCCTGGCCATGCTGGGACCTCTGGTATCCTTGCAGACTCCCCCAGCACCCAACTCTGGTAGGATCCAACTCAAACTCAATAATAGAAAATGGGATGATTTAACTAATTGATTGAATCATCAAAGTTGAACTTTGATGATCCTTGTGGGTCCCTTTCAACTTAGGATATTCTATGATTCTAATTCCTCAGCATCACCACTTCTCAGTGGGCTCTGCCCAGAGGTACTCGGGGGCTCCTTTCCTACTGTGAACTCACATCTCTAAGGCTAGCCCATGTTCCTAGCACTAGTTTGGAAACTTCCAGTGTACTTTAAATGGAAGACCGAGGCACTCCTCCTGTAAATGATGGGAACCCATACATGCCTGGCAAGTAAATATGAGGTGTAAAAGCACAGTTCACGTAAGGAAGAGCTTCAGGAAATAGTTGATGAGAGTAAGACAGCAATGATTTCTGTTAAAAATTGAATGAAGCAAAATATTTATATTTGATAACACTGAAGTCAGTATAGCCCTGTTATCTTCAGGGGATTTTAGTTCACTTTCATAAAGTATACTCAATGGCCACATGTTGTCTTAAAAAAAAAAAAAAAAGAGAAAAAATACCCTAATTCCATAGAATCCTGCCCTACAGAAGTAGTTCTCTAGAGCTTTAAAATGGTGCAAAGGAACCAGCTTTATTTACATAAAACACTCCCAGCTGAGTTCTCTAGCTGACCACTAAGAGCAGGTGCAGCATTTAGCAGGTGAATCTCCTTACAGTGAGAATGAAGAATAATTGGTTTACTTATGCAAAGAAAAATATTCCAGGCTCACCTTGCAGAGAAAAATTAATTACATGTATTAATTCTGCCATAACAAGTTGCCTTATGTGGACTTAGTTTCCTGCACAAAGGAAGCAAAATTTTCTCTTTATTTTGCTGTATATTAAAAAGGAAACTTCATTAAAAATTATGTGTCAGGAGATTACACACTGTTCTGCCAAACAGAATCATGATATATGGGTGCACTAAAGGTACTGGCTAATTTGCTATTGACTAATAAAATTGAAAAGAATTTATACTCTAATCTAGCATCTTTGTACCAAATTTTTCTATGGATGGGAATGACTGAATGGAGAAGAGGTAATTTGCAGTGAAGGTGAAGTTATAATTTACTAATTAAAGATTTAAAGTTCTGATATTCTTTTTTTTAATAAAATCTCATAAAGATGATGAACCTGTAAGTCATTCATTAAGATTGGCTGTTCCCTTTAGGAACTAGTGTAAATTTGGCCCAAATAAAGGATTGCCCAGAGAGAGTCTGGATGTGTAATTATGTTCCACTGAAGGATGAATAATTCCTCTTGAACTGAACAGTTTGCTGTTGCCCTGCAGTTTATACTGACCCCATCTTTAAAGGTGATTCTCATCATACAGAAGAAATGGTGCTATAAATGCTAGAGTGTTTCTCCCTGCCTAGGAGTTTGTTGCTCCGTTCACTTTGGGTATGGGATGCAAAGGATGGGGTTTCCTTCCCAAATTAGTTGACAGTGCAGCCAGGAATATGCCTCTGGTTTCTTGCTCCTCTTACCTGGCACATGCATGGACGCCAGCATGCTTGGCATGCAGAATGTCAGACTGACAAAAGCTTTTGCAGGAGCCAGCTGTTGCTCTTGTTGCTTCAAGTATTTATATATATGGGGCTCCCAGGAGTATTCCCCAGCACTTTCTTCATTTACAACATGTGTGACTGAAATTGAGCGTTCGGAGCTGGCCCCTAAATTTCTCTGGATGCTTTGGTTACTCTTCTCCTCACAGAGGGTCTGCTTCCCTCTGCATCTTGGTGTGCACAGACCCTGGGTGCCCACACAGATCTGCTGCAGCTGGGGGCAGGAGGAAAGGGGGCTGCACTGGGTACAGGGCAGAGGGAGGCCTAAGGTCTCACTCCTTTGTTAACCCTGTCCTCGCATGCAGGCGCTGCCCACCTTCCTGCCACCATGCTGCAGCTCCCAGATCCCGTCTTGGGAGATGAGCAGCTGGCTAAGGCCACCTGCAGCTCTATCCCAAATGCATTCTGGTAGAGATATATTTTTCTCTCTATCTGGAAATGAAGCAATGACTGGCTCTCTGCGTCGGCTCCCATCTCAGCGCAGGGTGCTGGGGAGTAGCAGCAGCTCAGCTGCTGGACTTCTGCTGGCACCTGTGAAAGCTTTGCTTTCCCAGGGAGAGTTACAGAGGGGTAATCCCACAGCACATGAAAGGATAGGTGTTTCCTTGTTACATCGTCCATGATTTCTAAAAATTTGTAAAAAATCAGCTGTATTTCTCTGTGTCATGCTCCTCGGATGTGAGAGCAAGTGTGCACGTGCCTTTTGCTGCGAGTTGGGTCTCTGAGAGCTGCCCTACCTCTCTGTTATGTAAATACATTTTTCTAATGCTTGCTTTCATCTCTCCATGTCTCTGCTTGTGCGCCAATGGTGTGAAGGCGGTAAGACAAAAACGTGTCGTATTTTACTTGGCAGGAGGTGCAGGGAATGTACGAGATGCCTTCTTCTTTCAGCCCATCTTCCTCCATGTGTCACTCACCCAAGGTTTCAATGTGAGTGCTTTTTCTTTGAAAAGTGGTTTGGATTTAATGGTGAGGACATTTAGGACATTAATGGTGATGACAGGCTGTCCCCTCACCTCACCTACCTGTCTGCCTCCCTGCCTGCCTCCCTGCCAGGGAGGATACCACAGGCAGGTAGGTTTTAACCCAGACCTTGTCTTGTGATGTGGGCAGATTCATTGAGAATCACCGTAGTTGTCATCCTAAGATGCTCCAACAAATGTTTAGGCACTCTATAAACTCCCAGTCTGAGGAAATGTGTCACTCAAACACCTAGCTTATCAAGGCAGAAGAGAGGAAAAGTAGGAATGAGACCACCACTGGTCTTGTTTGCTGGATTGCTACTTTCCTGTCCCTTTGCCCCAAAATCAGTGTCTTGGCTATCCTCTGCTCTCCGAGTGTCTCCCGCTCCTCTCTGACCCCACAGCGCGTCCTGACTTTGGGGCAGAGTGGGCAGAGCTGAGCCATAAGGCAAGTACTGCGTGCTACAAGAAGCACTGGAGGCTCTCCTGGGGAGGCAGCAGGGGGGCACAGCAACACTGGGAGGGGCACAAGCTCCTTTGTGGTGGGGGCTCCATTTTACAGAGTTGGTGTGAAAAATGATTTGATTTCCAAAGTATAATCAGAGGTTTACAGCATCAGCACCTGTGGGCACTGTGGGGAGAGAAACATGACTGGAGGCAGAGAGAAAAGATTTGGGAGGGGGTCTTCAAACCTAGTCAGAGACAATAGTTGGATAGAAGAGATTTTGACAGGAGAGACAGGCACTGAATGGCAGAAAGGGGAGCTCTGTGGTCTTAGACAAGGGTAAACCCAAAAGGCAACATTACAAGAGGAGATTTCATGTTAAAGAACCCAAGAGATTGCTTGGGGGTTTTTTGATTTTTTTTTTTTGTCTCTGCTACTATTTTTGTTTGAGGCTGAGCTGGCACCATGTCTGGCCATCCTGACCTGTCCTTCCAGGCAGCCAGGCAAGCACAGTGGTGGTGCTAGCCTCTCTGTCTTGGCTTACACATGGCTATGCAGGGAAGATACCCGTATACCTTCAATGCTGTGCTCTCAAGCTTGGATAGATGCAGCAGATCAGAGCTAACATGGGGATTCTGGAAAGACTAGGCATTTTTTGCTGACTCCCATGAAAAGCCTCACAGCACCAGTAGGGTTGCAGCCCAATAGTGCAGTAGAGTCTAATGGTAGATAAGTTCTTTCAATATATGTATCTGCATATTTACATGAGCATGCATGTGCATGGGAACTACCCTACAGAACTGTCTGGATGGATAGAGAATTTTTTCTTGTTTTCCATCTGAAAGAATAAAGAAGTGAATCAGTTTTACTTCATTTATTACCACTAGGAAAAAATGTCTTGCGGAGGACACATCCATTTGGCACGGCATCCTAAAAATCATACACAGAGAACTGAAGGAGCACTTCAGTAATACCTTATCTGATGCATTTTTAAGATCTGTTTTCCAGAGAATATGTCTGTTCTCTGCCTTAGAAAAGCATAGACCTAGTGAGGGCTTTTGTTTTGCAAATGGCCAGTGCAGATTCTCAAGAGAACATCTGTGAGAAGAAATGGCGAAAAAGGTCTCCCTCCTCTTTCCTGCACCAGATGCTGTTAAAGGAAAGGCTCATATTTTGATGCTGGAGAAGAGAGATTTGCAGTGGGTGGCCCATCAAGGTGAGCACGTTCCCTTCCTACAGCTGCCGAGGAGGCAGTGAGCCAGCGAGCCGGGGATGGAGCATGACCCTGTTCTGGCCCCGAGGGATGAAAGGGACTCCAGTGCCACTGGCAAGCAACAGCAATGCAACAAATAGTGCTTCAGTGCAGATGTGTAGTAAAGACACATACACAGAGTAAAAACAAATAGAAGATGTCTTCAAGAAACTATTCATGATCATTATTTATGTATACGTGGAGACTCAGTACCCTTTTCCCTGTAGCCTTAAAAAAGTGTTTACAGCATTTATCTCCCGGTTTCAACTGGCAGCCTCCATCTATTTCCCTATAAACAATGAATGAGATGTGCCTAGTAACTGTCTCTTATGGCTCAGTAAATACTTGAATTTATTTGCATATTAAGTTGGCCACGTTTATATTGTGCTCACTAAATGCAGCAACACGAACTACTACACAGAGGAGGCTCGTTGGCCATTAATGTGCCAAGGATTTATGTGAATGACTCCCTTTAACATTAATGGAAGTTATCTACACAAATCGCCTTCCGATGGGGGAATAGACCATAATCTATGTAAATACATGTTACTCACTGCTGTTTAGTTATTCAAGGGGATGCTTAGCAATCTAAAACACTGCTCCGGTGTTGATACTTGATCAGTTTTCCTTAAAATGTGGGAAGAGAGGGTGCTGCTTGTCATGTAGGTTGTTGTGCCTCATCTGAACTGGCACACACTCAGAGGTGACTGCAGCCCCTCAGGCTTCAGTGGGACTCAGGGGAAGGAAGTTTTCTGGAGTGGAGTCCTTGCTGAACTGGTGTTCCTTGTGGAGTGGGGACAGTTTTGCTGGGTGGGATGCAAGAGCCGGGAGAAGATGGGTTCCTCTGTCCCTTCTAAGCTCCCTGTGCAGCGGGGTGAGGTATTCCCCATTTCCCACCTGAAGACCCTGCTGCATGCCCCAATGCTGCTGTCTTTCAGGAGAGGTTGCAGTGACCCTTCTGGTTTTGGCAGGCTCGGCTCTCCTGCCTTTACTCTCTCACTTGGGAAGCTCCATTTGTGCAGGTACGTGAGCAGCATGGCTTGGCTCTACCCATGTATGCAGTGTATGTCTGCCTTCCCAAAAAAATTATGTCCCTCTGCAACATTGGGAGTTTTGCTGCCGGCTGCCTGGAGCCCTTGGGGACTGCTGGACTGGCCCAGCTTCACTGTGGAGGCTGCAGGCATGGGCAAGCTGTGCTCTAGAAAGAAACTGGCTTTGCTCCACCTCTGCATAGTTCTTTCCCTCCTGTTCTGTCTGGGTGAACGGCAGCAACATGCCTGGGGGTGCAAGTCCTGCTGTGCCCTTGGCTCGGCTCAAAACCCTTTGTGCAGCTGGGGCAGGAAGGGCATGCAGTGAAGGCTGAAACTGGGTGTCCTGGTGTCCCAGCTGGGAGCTGGGGCTTGTCTCTGACTTCTCTGCAACAGCAAGGAGAAGCACAGTGGCTTTGACTGAGTTTCACAGGGAATGTCAGGGTGCTGAAACTGAAATTCTGCAAGACCCAATGAAGTGGATCTGTACTGTTTCTCAGGGGAATGTTTTAACCCAAACTTGTCCTTTCTACAGCTCCCTGTGCCCAGATTGCCTCCTGTGGACCTTTGCTCTGTTAGAATGGAGCTCGTATTGCCTCTGGGCCAGGATGGAAGCCGTGATCTCGGCTTGCTGGCAAGGACTGAGACTGGGACTGACACTAGGCAGTCAAATCTCAGCTGTAGTTGCTGTCCCCTCAGCTGTCTTGGATATGGGAGAGCAGTGAGGTGAAAAAGATGCTCCCAGCTTTCTGGCTACACTGTCCTCCTTGCCAGACCTCCCTCAACAACACTAACACACCGTGCAGAGCTGAGCATATTCTTTTTCCTATTGGCCAGAAAAGACAGAAGCCTCACATGGGTACACATGGCACTGTTGCCCTGCTGCTCAGGAGGCACTTTGCAGGTCTGATAATCCAGGGATATTTATCACTTGTTGCTTTTTCCTTGGTTGTGTTTATTGAGCACACCCTAATGTGTTGTGTTCCTCGGGGGGTTGCTGTAGTTGTGTTAGGCAACTGAAGTTAAGCCTGTGCAAATATCCTTCCCTCTCAGAACATGAGCTTTTTGGGTGATGCTAAAGGAAAAACAGAAAACATAGCTCTTCCTTACATCTGACTAGATGCAAATTTGCTCTGAAACAAAAAATCAAGTGATTAGGCTAATAGACCGACCACAATGTTGCTATTTCAGCCCACTTCCTGTGCAGACCCAGCTATCTCTCGAAATCCCTGTCTGATGCTGAAGATGGGCTCATTGTCTGGCACTACATTAGATAGACCCCAGCAGCCCTCACCCTGGACTCAAGGCTGTGCAACAAAACTGTTCCTCATCCCAGAGCCAGCCAGGAAAACCTACATTTTGATAAATGCTGTTCTGCTTAGGCACTGGGGCATTTGCTCGGTGCAGCTCAGCTGGGTGGGTAATGTTTTGCCCTGTCCCTGCATGACCACAGGTTTATGTATTTGCTACATGAGCATTCAGGAGCTTGTATGTGTCAGGGAACTCTGCAGCAGACCTGATAAGCTCCTGGTGGCCTGTGGTGGTCCTCTGGGATTGTTGGCTTTGAGCTGTGCGGTATGGGGAGAGACACCTGGGAGATATCTTCAACTTCTAGGACATTTTTCTTAATAGGAATATTAGAGATGGTAAAATCCCTGTAATCTCAGGTGTTTCAGAACTTGTATTAAATTTGCCTGCCATGGCTGTTACCTATGATTTCTAATTAAATGAGATTATTAAACTGGGAGACAATACTGCAAAAATTATGATGGATTTTTTTATCCTTATCCATTATTTTTACACGCTTAGCAGTGTCAGCCTCTGCCGACAGCAGGGACCAATGCTGAGGTGGCAAAGAAACTCAGTTCTTTGTCTTTGTTGAAAAGAAAGATCTGCTCAGGCGAACTACCATTAACCTCATGACAGGGCTTTTATCTCTCAGTCAGTGTAGATCACGTGGAGCAAGATGCTCTGTCCAGAGAAGGGTTGATGTTTAGTGGTGGACTTTGCAGTGCTGGGCTAACAGCTGGACTTGATGATCTTAGAGGTCTTTTCAGATGATTCTAAATGATTCTATGATGCAGTCATTTATTTACCTGTGCAGGCAGTAGGCTGCCATATGACAAGAAGAAAATGAAGGGTGATCAGGGTATGTGATCTGGAGGGAGGCACACAGGTACATCTTCCTCTGTGAAAGGGGGAGAGCAGGACTGATTGAGACTTCTGGTGGGTGATTTATTCTAATTAATTTGGAGGCTGGGGAGTTCTCTTGAACTCATTAATATCTAGCTCCACAGATACAGAGGTCTCATGCAAAGGGACATATGGGAGGGGATGATGAGCACACAGCAGCCCATCATCCTGCCTGGGTGAAAGCTTCAGAGCAGGCAGGGAGCTGGGAAAAGAAAAACGTGATGTCCCATCCCCTCTCAGTTGCTTTTGGGGACTCAGAGCATGACTTGGCGAGTGCAGATGACAGCGAGCCCTATGGGAGGTTGTCCCTGGGGCCAAAGAGGGGGAGAGCTTGCCAGAGAAGGCAAAAATTGCCATGCGTGCCCATCTGCGTGCTTAAAGACATCAGATGAGCTGGCTTTCCCAAACACCATGTGAGATTACGTGATATATCGATCTGATGGCAAACAGGGCTGTGCTTGCCTCTCAGTTATTTTTACCATCAGTGCCAGCACGCAGGTACATGTGTAACTATGGGGGTTCTTGTGTCCGGCACTCTACCAGCTAAATAAAACTGCAGAGGAACTGAAACTGGAAATTATGGGCTTGCCCTATACTCAGCCTGTGTCCTAGGCTGTGACTGCAGTCTTAATTACTGTTCCATAAAGAATTTCTGTTCTAGTCAGAAATATTTTAATTTTGTATTGTTAGTAAGTCCAGGAGACAGGGTACTACTTTTTTTTTTCTTTTTTTTTTTTTACAACAAAGAAATAAATGGCAACATAATAAATAAATAAAGTCAGCCCCTGAAAAGGTCATATTTGCCTACAGTCACAGTTTCTTATGCTAAGTTTGGGACAGTGAAAAGCCTGACGCTCTGGACCTGCTGCCTGATGATTGCTAGAGAGGGTAGCTCAGGCTGGTCAACACAGGTGTATTAAGGCATCAGAAGAGAAAAGGTGTACTGGGAAGGCCAGGAGAGGGTGCTCCATAGGGGAATGTATAATTAAAGTGGAAGGAAAATGAAATGAATTAAGTCTGAAATCCGTCTAGGTATTCAGGAGGCTTCAGTCATCATGTGCTGTGGATGGCACCGTGCCACAGCCCCTTGCAAGTGTGGAAGATCTCTCTGAATGAAGTATGTTAAAATTATCTGTTCTCAGAGATGATAAAGGAACAAAGAAAGCTTGCAGGGAAAATAGGATAAACTCTGAGAGAAAATGGCTTCAGACAAAAAATTTGGGGCATAATGATGACAATGGATGGTGTTGGATTCTGTAGGAATTACAACACAAGAGAAAAAAATCTGACCTTGGGCTTTAAGGTGCAGAGGGAGGAGTTTTCAGCAGGCCACTTTGTCAGTTCTGTTGCGGGTATCTGAAACACACCTGACTCACTGGCATTTAGAGACTGCCTTGGATTTTCAAGAGAAACACAAGGAGCATTTTAGTCTGCCTTTTCCTTTCCATTGCAATATCAGAGAGATTTCATGAAGAGAGATGCATACCAACCATCTAAAACACTGTGCTGCCCCAAAGACCTTATAATCTGTCCATGAGTGACATGGTCACACACAAATAATACAAAAGGATGACTTACCTCCATCCAACATCCCCATTCCCTTCAGAGGGGTAGGCAGAGTGAACTGTGACCTGCAGATATTTTATCTGTCTCATAATGACTTGTGCTTTCTCACTGGCAGAAGAAAGGGATTAAAAGCCGAAATGTTTTATTGAACAATTTTGAAACAATTTTGCAGGGAAGTGATGTGCCCAGGGCCTGGAGGTTCTTATGGATTAGGAGGATTTGTGGGATGGGGAGCAGAACGGTCCACTCTCCTGGCCAGGGCTCATGCAGGCACCCTGAGTGCTTCTCACTGAGTGCTCACTGTGCTTGGCAAGTGTTGGAGGGAGATCTCCCTTCCTGAGGGAGGACAGGTGCCACCAGTCATGACTATGTGTTGCTTCTCTAGTGATTCATGTACTGGCATAGTCCTCAGACACCGAGCAGCTCCCAGAGCCCCTGCTGTCACCGCGTATGGAAACCTCTGTGGTACATTGGAATGTGCTGCAGTGGGTGGGTGTTGTCATTCTCAGGCTGCTGTGTGTCTCAGCCTGTGCATGGAGACATTTCTGCCTTGGCAGCCACGGGTATCTCTGTAGAGCTGTGATGAGTTATCTTTGTTACCTGAATTGTACTAATTAATTAGAAGAAATGCAACCAGGAATGGAAGACATTGCCATTGTACAAATCTCTTGTCAATTTTGTGATACAGACATATATAAAAATGACGACAGCTCAAGAATCAGTAAATAATTCAATACATTGTGGGGAAGAAATACCTGCATGCAGGGGATGAACCCTTCCCCGGTTCCACAGTGTGCTGTTCTGGAGGCTCAAGCTGTACTGCAAGAGCATATATGCCTTCTGCTAGTGCTCTGCGTTTGCTCTCTCCAACCACTGTCAGAATTACACAGGGGCCAAACTCTGTGATTAGTTTCCATAACATGCCTGAAAGCTTTCCGTAGTTGCCCTGGGGCCTGGTTTGAAAGTGTATCTTCTACTGACAGGTACTTGCAAGCACAAACCAACTGAAAATTCATTCAATGGGACCTTTCATCTGGGTTGTGGTTTTTTTTAAAGAACAGCAAAAGCAGACATTTAATCAGTACAATTTTGCAAAATCTATTGCCCAAGGTATGCAGACTGTGACACACAAACCAGCTGGAGAGGTTTTGCTCTGAATATTGAGTTTCTAGGTGATGAAAACAGGGTTGTTGCCAAACACTATGTAAAAATCATCTAGAAAACAGAAAATGGTGGTTTGTTGGAGAGGGAAATGGATGAAAACAGCTCTGAAAAGTGAAGGTTAAATATTTATTTAGAAAACAAATTACAGATACAGTCGAATGGGTAAACTTTACTCTAGGTGCTATGTGCTTTAGTGATCAGCCCCAGTTAGCAAAGCTTTGCTCCCCAGTCACAGTGAGCCACTCCTTGTCAACTTGCTGCATGATATTTCCATGGTTCAGTCTTAGGTCCAGAATATTTTGCAGTTTCCCAGCGTGTTTTTGTTACAGATGTATCCACTCTGCATTTTGAGTGCTACCTGCAGACTCCCCCAAAGACAGATCCAGTGTCCAGGCAGACAGCAAGGCTGAGAGTGGCCAGAGCTCACCTTCCCAAAGAAGGGTGTGCCAGGGCAAAGTCACAGCTGATGGCCTGAAACACCCCCACCATCCTCTGCCAGTCTGCCTAGTGGTCACTTAGGCACCAGAGTTTTTCTGCTGGCGTGGGAACTAGATAGTGGGGTGACTGCTAGTTCCCAAACAGTCCTGGGTAACACAGCAGGCACTAGCAAGTGATGTACATGCTGTTCTTGCTCCTGAACTTAATTAATAAATTAATATACTTTTATTTATGCTGTCCCATTACAATGTTAAAATATGTGATTTGAATATAAATGTATCTCTCATGTGTGGAAGTGGAAACTTTCAGCATCTTCAAAATCTGTGGTCCCTGAAATCCCTATTGACAGAAACATAAGAGCTACTCCTGTTTATACCAGAAAAAAAGATGAATCTTTTATAAGTATTATTTCTCAAAATGTAATATTAAAGTGCATCACATCCCTAAGGAGTAAAGTTAACTTTATGTGAGAAATGTGTGAAATTCCTGCCCTCTGTCCAACAAAAGATATTTCCCTATTGACTTTTGTAATATCAGTTCTTCAGATTTAGGGGGTGAATTTATTTCTTGGGACAGATATCTGTGGTAGGAACATCAGCTTGTATGTACTATCCAGTCAAGTGTGTTGGTTTTGGAAAGAAATCATCACAGAGTCAGTGGCTGGCTATTCTACTAGCAGAATGGGAGGCAGAACATGGGATGATGCAGGAGCAGGGGGACCAGACATGGCTGCTGAGCACCCTGGGTTCCCCAGCTGTGATATCACTTCTGTGCAGTTGCAGAAGTAGTGGGTTGCTTCTTCAGTGCTCAGGCTGCCCGGAGAGCACATTTTAATGGGAAAGGGGGTGGGGGGAGTTTATTCCAAAATAGGCATGTTAGCCCCGGTGATTTCATGCAGTAGACATAATCTGTCAAGGAAGGAAGAATGGAAGTTTTATCTGATATTTTGGGCTCAAGAAAGGTGGGGAATGATGGTAATTGTAACCAGGATAGGGGCTGTCTCTGTGTTAAAAGCATACTTACTTGACAAAGTAATTGAGGATGGTAGTATGTAAACCATAATGAAACACCTAGAACAGCACAGGAAGCAATAAATACCAACACAAAACCAGACCACCTCAAGCTGTTCATTATGACAATTTTCTCTTTTCCGATACAAAATTGCTCATATTTCTTATTAAACTTAATCTGGGGAAGACAGGGAGTTTTTCAACTTGTTCCAGTTTCTGTGCTAGTGATTCTGTTAACTCCAGATGATTTCAGGGACCAGCCCAGGTTGTCTCCCTGGAGCCTTCTCCAGGCTGAACTCTCTCAGCCTATCTCCATAGGAGAGGTGTCCCAGCCCTCTGATCATCTTTGTGGCCCTCCTCTGGACTCTCTCCAACAGGTCCACATCCTTATGTTGGGCCCCAGAGCTGGATGCAGCATGCCGGGTAGGGTCACACAATAGCAGAGGTGCAGAATCACCTCCCTTGATCTGCTGGTCACATTACTTTTGTTGCAGCCTAGGATATAATTGGCTTTCTGGGCTGTGAGTACACGTTGCCAGCTCATGCTGACCTTCTTGTCAACCAATACCCCCAAGGGCTGCTCTCAATCCAGCTGTGTTGACTGCACCACATAGCTTGGTGTCATCGGAAAACTTGATGAGGGTGTTCTCAATCCCATTGTCCATGTCACCAACAAAGATGTTAAAGAGTACCCATCTCAATACCTACCCCTGAGGAACTCTACTTGTCACTTGTATCCACTTGGACATTGAGCTGTTGACTGCGACTTTTTGAGTTCAGCTGTCCAGCCAATTCCTTATCCACTGAGTGGTCCATCCATCAAATCTGTGCCTCTCAAGTTTAGCGACAAAGATATCATGTGGGAGAGCATCAAATGCTTTACACCAGTGCAAGTGATTAAAGCATTTGGCTTAAGACAGTGCATAAGACAGAGAAGATCAGAAAGAAACTAACTGCATTCAAAAAAGAAGTTTGTGCTTTCTCTGCTAGTCTGAAAGTTGTAGATAAATAAGATATTGCTTTGTGTGCCTGTAGTTCAGGAATGTTACCTTAACGGCACAAGGTCCCTGGTAACAAAGCTAAAGGCAGAAGGGAAGAGGACTTCTGGAAAGCAATCTATAAATCACACCAGCAAAGTGTGTGATCAGAAACCAGGATGTCTCAACTAGCTTGGCTGAATGTGTGAAACAGGACCTGCTACAATACAAAACCTAATTTAAATTTAATTGCTGTCTCAGAATCCCAGCCTCAGTTTTATGGGCTGAACATTCATGTATTTTCAGAAAGATTTGTTCCAGTGTCATATAATTAATTACTTAGTGACAGACATACTGGGCATCTTGGAATCTCCAGCACTTGGGATTTGAGCTGGGGAATCTTGGTGTGGAAAATCACATCTGATAGTTCTGGGAGAAAAGAATGATGTGCTCTGCATTACAGTCTTCCCGTTCACTGGAAAAGTTGCTTGGTCCTGACTGCACCCGGCCAGAGGCAGGGTAGCAGAGAAGCAGGTGGAGGTTGATTGCAGCCTGGAAAGGCAGCAGCTCTTCACTACACCTCCCTACATCCAGAGAGATGCTGGTGAGGGATGCAGGCTCTCTTGAGCCACCTAAGCAGGAGTATAATGGCTTGGTGAGGAAGTGGGGGAGAGGACCTGCCACCTTCTGAAACTGCAGCCTGTCAGCAACAAGGGGACAATGCTCAGATGAGGTGGGGAATGTAAGGAGGTGAAGTGGAGGCAGGCTGATAGGAAGACTTGGCAAACAGAGCTTGAAAGTCTGTAGGAGTATCTACTTGTATAATAAGTACCAAACTTATAATCCTCAGCCCTCAGCCTGAGATCTCCATCCTGCCTCTCCAAGGTCACAGAAGGGGTTTTATACAGCTCCTGAACTGCACCCCCGGCAGTCCACTTCATTTTACCACCCTCAGGATTTCAGGACAGGGGATTTTAAGAGGGTCTTTTTAGCAAAATGAAATGGCACCTCTGCATACACAGATGCTGAGGCAGGAGGTATAAGGGTAGTGAGAGGAGGGATCCAAGTTCTTTGCTGGGACCTTGTCTTGCAAATGATAGACTACAGTCAGAGGCAAAGGTCTGCAAGAGGAATCCCACCCTCTCCTGCAGCTCCTTGCAGTGGGAGACTAAGTCCAGGCATGTTTTCCTTGTTTGTCTTCAATATCAGAAGTGGTGATATTGGCTCGACATAAGAGAGAAGGAAAGAATTGCCTTTACTTTCTCCCTTTTTTGTGCACATTTGGCTTGCCCACCTTAGCAGAGTGATCCTTGCCACTTGCGTGTCCTTGTTGCATCCATTTTTCACATCTTTCCTTTGGTGCTCTGCCTGTGCTCACTCACTCCCCATAAAGTTTCATTCCCTCAATTCCCCGCTACAGGCTACTCATCTGCAACAAAACGTCAGGCCAAATGAAGAAAGGTAAGATCAGGAGGCGAGGCTGGCCTCAGCTGCTCCTGGGGGTCCCATTCTCACCAGAGTTTTCAAGTTCTTCTGGCTCATTAAGCAAACCTGAGTGAGAGAGGGCACGCAGATACTGCTCTACCTGCTGTCACCAGGGTGCTATCCTTCAAAAGAATGCCTCCTCAAGGACAGCAGTGTCACTGCTGCTGAATTTAACTTAAAAAAATAATCAGGCTGTAAGACACAAGGAACCATTTTTTCTTTCTTTTGCTCTTAGTAACAAGAAAAGGTGCAGACACCATCAATACGTTTTGTCTGAATTTTGAAGAATCCTGTGGGTTTTTTCCTACTAGCTCCCTGCCTCTTCATTATGGCACCCAGATGGGGAGAGAGAGAAGAGGGTAGGGTACAGCTCTGGACACTGCCCAGTTCTTTCCCATCCCATCCCAGCAACTGAAAATACCAGTCATACTTGGTAGGACCTGCTCTCAGCAGTGGAAGAGCAAGCCTGCTGCAGGACCCTTTCTGCCACTTGCAAGCCTGGGGCAGCCAGCAAAGCACCTGTGGCAGAGACGTTGCTGTGTTTTGCTGCACTGAGAGAGGTTTGCCAGAGTAAAAAGATGTTTTCTTGCTTGAAGTCAGTTTGATTTGGATCCTATGGCAAATAATAAAGCGCTGCGCAATTGCCATTGTACTGTAACATTCAGTGAATGTTGGAGCTGGAGACATGCAGGTAGAAAGGGCTGAAACCACCTGCAACAGGAAATGTGCCATTTTCTGAGGTGTAAATAGCTAAGCAGCAGTGTGACACCCATGCACAGACTGGCTGCTGCACCTCCTTCAGTTCCCATGAGGCAGGGCACACAGTGAAGCACAGCAATCGAAAGAACAGCCTCAGGTAGTTTCCTGAGCAGAGGAGAGAAGGATGATTGGTTTTCTATTAATTGGTGCCCTGTAATTGCCTGATTCTGGTGTCTGAGAGGGTGTCAGTTCTCATAAGAATTTTCCTCAGTATGGAAGTTTTATATTGTGTATTCTGCTTTCATTGTCTCGTAAGAGCACAACTGGCATCTCACAGCTCTGTCTTTACACATTTCCACTACACCTGCAAACTTTTGCACCTCTTTTGTCTTCGTGCCCCATTAGATCTGTTTGAAACAAGTCAACAAGTCCAAAAATGAGGAGGGAAGGAGATCATGAGTTTGTGAATATATGAACTCCTACTCTGCAGGAAAGTAGACTAAAAAAATGAACCAACTCTTTGCCATGCATATCTCAGGCACAAAATTATGTCACTGAAGAAAAACTTGCCCATCCAGCCCTCTCTGGTGCTGCCATCTCCCACAGTGTCACTGGTTGACAAGATGGCTCCATAGACGTGAAGTCTATGCAGTGATGGATGTCAGTATACATTGTTTTGGATGCTGCTACTACTTTCAGTTCTATCAAGAAGAGTTAAATTTTTTTCTGGAGGGAGATTCATGATATAGGGCTACCACATCTAACGAGAGATTACAGCTAATTAGAAACCCATGTTTTTACAGCCCAGCAAAAAACCCACGTTCACCCCTATTGTACTTGTACAGGGTTCCCTGTAGCACTAGTCTGTGTACAGAAAACTCACAAATACTTTTTTTGAATACCTAAGGATCAATCTTCTTGGGAGTGGCTTCTAGCAGAAGAAAGGTGTTTGTATTTTCTCCAGCGTTTTCTAAACTGCCTGTAAGAATGGTTAAAAGATAAGATATCTGGCAAAAATAAACTACTCTAGGAACTATGAGGGGAAACATATAAATTTATCCAAAATACTGAATGTATTGAAATAGGAAGGTACTGAAATATTTTGCCCACTTTTTCTTGAGAAAGAACATGTGGCAATGGTTGGGGTGATGGGAGTGTGATGAGCCTGGACCCTGCTGCAAGGAGCTGGTCTTTTCCAAGGCAATTTGCTTTGCATGTTTGGTTGTCTTCCAGCCCCTGGAGGAGGTGTTGTGGGGCATTATGGGAGAAGTGAGACACTGAAAGGGTAGTAAGTTCCTAACTTGGAGCCTGACAAGGAGGCTGAGACAAACCCAGGAATCTCATATTTCTTACCTGTGAAACTTGAGTTGTCACTTACGAAAAGACAATTCTTTCTTCTGCAATGCAATGTACTATTAACCAGAAACATCGAACACAGAATAAGATAGAATTGGCCACTGTCATGCAGGCATGAGCGACCAAGGGTGGGATTCACATGAGCATTACAGATGCTATAGAGCATCTAGAAAATAGGGTTTTTTCTGGATTCATTTTATAAACAGAAGAAGCATGTACACAGGACATGATGAGCTTCATCCTAATGTTGGGTATAAAATAGACAAGTCAAACACAACTTTTAGAAATAAAATTAGTTCTAGTTTAAGACACCTAAATACAGGTGTCTGCAAGAAAGTGACAAATTGGACCCGATCAGTGCACCCTAGAGCCACTGAAGCCATTACAAACTACATTTATATCTGACTCCACACCTCCAACCATATGGGCTATATCTCCACTGACACTGTGGGAGGTCAGACATCCAGCACACACACAGACACCTCTGTATAAGAGTTTGAACATAGGCATTTAGGTGTCTTCATCTGTTACTGATTTACTCCCTATAGCTAAGTCTGGTTGTCTAAAATAGTCATCTAGTACCACCTTAGATGATCTGAAGCATCTAAGATTATTTTGGCAGATGACACAGGGTATAAGAGAGATCACAGTTAAAATGACCAGAGGCACCTATACTGAGGTGATGGATGAACTGGGGTTTAAAATTAAGTGGACTAGATCCCCTTTTTGGTTTCCATGGCTAGCACAGATATTTGTGTTGTTTTTTTCTTTAATGATTGGTTTGGGAAAATAGGCCTTTCTACTTTTATCCCGTTGGCTGGAAAATCTCAAAGATTTACATAGAAATACCCTTCCTAAGGTCAAAATGCGTAAGAGAGTCCTTCGGAGAGGCAGCTTCTCATTTCAATCCCCAGAGCAACAGGCAAGAAAAGAGCTTTGCAAATCGCTGTAGAAGAACTTCATGTCATAGATGAAAATTATTCTGACCTTTCTTTGAGCAATGGTGAGATGGGTGTTCACCATGCAAGGTCATTAGGCAATCACATTCAGACATGCAGAGAATATTGGTTCAATGCTTTTATTAGCAAAAATTCCTACTATCTGCTTCACTAAACACTTATCTTTCATTCACTATGCAGTGCTGCTTTGGTATTCATTATGGAGAGATATGTAATGCCTCATGTCCCTGAATAATAAATGTATAGAGGTATAAAGATAGAAGTATAGAGGCATAAAGAAACCCAACACCAGTATACAGGCATAAAGCTTGGCTTTCAGACCTGACAGTGTTTCTCATTTTGCTCACCTAATCTGACGACCGTCATCTCTGAGCGGTCACAGTCAAAGGGCTGCCCTGCTGTGCACAGAGAAAGAGTTACTGTCTGGAAAGTATCCTCTCCTTCTCATTCAATAATGTGATATTTCCCCATGAGTGTGCTTTCCTGAACAACAGCTGAAGAAAAGACACACAAGATCACAAGAAGTTTATAATTTTTCACACATTCAGCTGTTGGGTATGTAGATCTCTTCAGGAGTCAAGAATTGGAGGTGGGGCTTCAAATGCTGCCAGGGACTTCTGGGTCAGAGTCCTGAGATAGCTGGGGACAATGGTTGTAATGAGAGGGAAGGGCATCCTCCTTCAGCTGCTGTGAAATAGGCACGTTTTCTACCTGACTGAACTCCTGCACCTTCCTTTGGCTTACAGCATGAAAATAGCTTGTTCCTTCCCTGTGTGTCATCCCAGTGCCAGTCTAGGCTCAGGTTTGCATGAGACATGGTATAAATCAAGTTTAAATGATCATCCTCTGGAACTACTGATATAAAATTTAATGTGGTATTTTTACCTTCAGCCCTTGCAGTTACTGGAATGCAGGTTAAAAGCTGCATTTATTGCAGGCATTTATTTTTATTAAGAACAGATCTTTGCAATCCATCAAAACCACTCAGCTTGTGAGGAAGTGCACTGTAGCTCTCAGCTGTAGCTCTCAGCTGTAGTTGTCAGTAGCTGTGCTCCTAATCATACAGCATATACACCAACACATGGTGCAAAGCATGGATGGTGCAAAGCATGGGCTGTTGGAAACATCCTACAGGTCACCAGTGCTGGCTTAGGCCATGTTTTCTCTCCGCACCTGGCATCCAGCTGGGACAGGGTGCTCCTCAGGATTCTCTGAAGTCCCAGGAAAACCTCTGCTGACAGAAGGGATGAGACTTCATCCTTCCTGCAGTGCTTGCACGGGTGTTGAGGTGAGGAGAGGTGTTTTCCTGCTGCCTCCTGTCTGGGATTTGGTGGGGCAATGTGGAGAGCAGGGTTGGAAATTATATTTCCAGATGACAGTGTTTGGGAGACAAGTAAAGAGAGGTTACCCTGTGCCTAGCTCTGCGCTAAGTAATGAGAAGCCATAAATGCAAAGCGATTTCCTACTGTTATTTTTAAACTAAGAATACAAAAGTGACAGACCCAGGTCAGAATGAAGCTGCACCATCCTTGGCAATCCAAAGCTAGTGCCTTTGGAAAAGTACAAGGACAGGGCAAACGTATACTGATTTCCCTCCCAAAATGCTCTCCTGGGCTATTTGTATTACAGTGATTTCCTGAACTGAGGCGGTGCCTTTTTTAGTAGCCTGTAATTTGCTTGCTTAAATTTGCCCATAAATTGCATCGAACTCTCGTAACTTGCCTTGAAGCCATCAAGCTTTCCAGCACTGAGCTGTGGGTCAAGCCCAGGCTGTGGCAGCAGTCAGAGCTGCCCTAGGAAAGTCATTCCAAGGTTACGCACTGACTTTGTTGTGGGACAGTTAGGCAAGCCCTTGTGTGCCTCTGGCCTGTCTGGCCATCCTGCAGTCTGACTGTGTGTTTTTCCAGCCTGCCCAGGAGCTTCCTCCTGGCTGTCATGAGAGGTTGTGCTGTCATCGCCCACTGTCAGGCAGAGGCAGTTCTTGAGTGTCTGCTGTGCTCCCCTGCTGCTGGGAAACCCCCTTGCCTTCCAGGATCTACAACAGCATGACAGTAAATGCCACCAAAGGTGCTTGCATTTCCCTTAGGAACAAGAAAGGAGAATCAAGTCGCAGCTGGACTTGTAATTAAGGGTAATAACAACAGCTTATGTATTGAAGTTGTCTTAAAGTCTTTGCTGTATCAATTCCAGTATGTTACACTGAGATCTTTCCATGCTCAGTTCAGTTGGGTCTTGTGTCAAAGCACTGTGTCATAAGTGTCAAGAGCAGGACAAAAAAACTGTGATCACTAACATTTAGTGTATTTCCTGACCATCACATATTTAATACTCCACCACTGCAAAAGAAAGCAACATTTCAGTCAAAGAAGTGCTCTAGGTCAGTAGCTCTTTTGTTTTGGGAGCTGGTAACTCTCAAGAGTTTCTGAGGTGACACCATCTACCTTTACCACCAAAGGAGAATCCGATACTGGCAATGCAGTGTGGTCTTCAGTGCAGGTCCATGGCCTCGTCTCACAGCCTCATGGCCACCAACAGCCCACTCTCCAGGAAGCACTCCCTTCCCCAGGCAGGAAGCAAACATGGGCTGGACTTGTCTTCTGCAGCCTCTGCCAAGTTCCTCCACAAAAGATTTATCTTGCCAGGCTTTGTTTAAAGCAGACTGAAAAGCAGAACCTGAAGCACTGGGCTTTCACAGTGGGTTTTGGTGCCAAATCCAGCGTAATTGTTGCATTTCCTTTCCCTGACGAACTCCCGCCTTGCAGATAGCCTGTAATGTAACTTCCTGGGAATGTTTTGTTTTGGGAGATGGAAGAGACACCGAGGGTGTCCCTCAGAAGCATTACAGGGAGGAAAATGCACACTGCTAAAGACAGAAGGATGTTCAGGATAGACAGAGCCTTTCCATTTGACTCCTGCTGTGTCAAGCCTGATGCTTTTAACCCTGAAAGGATACTCCCTGAAGTCACACAAGGTTTTTATTTGGTAAAGATCAGAGCCCCACAGCAGGCTTTCAGGGGGTTCCTGAGCTGGCTGAGCATGACTGGAGAGTGAGTGCAACCACAGCAACACTGGACAATATGGTAAATCAGGCACTGCAGGTTTGCTCTGATCTGATGTTTGACATTCAGTATTTGCATGAGAGTTTCAGGCAGGTGATGTTGAAGACTGGAAATTTTATAGTCCAATCTGTAAGTCCCACCATATGGAATGGATCTGTCTGAACAGAGCAGATACCTCTAGTGTTATTAAAAACACACAATTTTTAATATATTGCAAATAAATGCGTTTACTGGAGGGTATGTCTGGGAGCCCTCTATTTTTTTATCCTACAGCAAATTGTATGAACTACTGAGACGATAAGACCAGCAAAGTGAGTTGCTTTTTAGTCAGTCACACTTACAAAGTTTTGACTAGGCAAAACATATTTGCCTTTGAAATAAAGAAGCTCCCAGCTACAGATATTTGTCACTAGGGTCCCTTATCTAGTGGTACCCTTCCCACTATGTGGGTAAGCAAACCCAATTTCATTCCCAGAAATGTCAGCTCCAATCAGTCCAATCACACTGGATTCTGAAATTGTGAAATTTGAAGTGCAGTGAAAAATTTGTATATTTGATTTTTTTAGATTTTCTAAAAAATTGTAGTTTTATGTAGTAATAAACAAACCTTTACTTCCTTTGTGCATTTTTTTGAGCTTAGAAGATGCTCCTGGACCACATCTTTAGGTTTTTCTCTGTAGCTGAGAGGGCTATGAGCCTGCTTTGTAAAAGTGGAGGGCAGGGAGTCTTCCATTATTACTAGCCTGAGGGAGCATGAAATTGAAAATATTTACCATCACAAGGCTTATGATAAAAGCATGAGAATTGCTCAGACCCTTATGTCCAGTGAGGTATACAGGCAGGACTGGGACTAGTATTCTGCCCACGAGCAGGAAATCAAATGCCTGGACAAATCAACATTTGAAAACGTATTTTAGCAGCTGGGGTTTTTTTGTTGACCTTTGTTAGTATATGACCCTTACTAGAAGCTCTGAGGAATGTCATATATTCCCTTGGTACTCTGTGTATGGTTGTATATTTTTTTTCTTTATTAAAATCTGGACAGAGGAAAATTAACCAGATTCCACTCTGTTACTCTTGCTCAACTCCAGCAGCTGCATGGAGTGGTGGTGAAGTAACTGCTTTAATGGAGCACATCCAAAAGCCCACTAATAACAGCATGATAAGAGATGTTATAAAAGTGCAAAGAGTAAATGTTTGGCAATTCTCCTCTAACATGGCTACCTTGTGCCAGCGACCTCATGGTCCAGTACAGCCTTTCCTCTCAAGAGTGCTGTGTATAAAGATGAGGGAAGTCCATTTTGGCATTGGTAGTACTTCTGAGGTGAGGCAGGATTTGCAGAACCACAGAATTTGGGGAAAAACATCAGGTTGGCAGGGACCTCAGTGGGTCATCTACTCCAAACCCCCTCTGAAAGCAGGCAGTGACTGATGGCTGCAAGCTCATGCCTTCATCATGCTTATCTGCAGGATGCAGATCAAGGTGCTTATTGTGGAGTTTACCTGTTGGACATCTGCAATAGGCACCTCAGCATCTGAGCCAGCTCCCTCTACTGTACTCATAGTCAACAGAGAGAAAACAGGAATCATAAGGGGTTTGTTTAGCTTTGGAGAAGCTGAGCCAGCTGTGGTCAGGTGAATCTCACTCAGGAACACACATCTGTGGTGTATTTCTTGCTCCTTTTTGATAAATGGTAACAGGGAAAATAGCAGCATTGAGAAAACTGCCTTTGGATGAAAAACCTAAAATGAAAACTAAACTAAAAGCACTTTTTTTTTTTCCCTTTTTTTTCTCTCCCTGGGGCAGATGAGCCACCTGCCATGCCTGGACTCCGGCCTGGCCGTTGAGGAGATGCAGTCCCCCAGAATGGTGGGGAGGAAGAGAGGACGGCCCCCGCTCCAATCAGCGCCCATCAAAGTGGCTGTTCACAACCTCTTCCCTGCACCGGCTGGGGCTTTGCCCATTGTGAAGATCCCAAAGAAGAGAGGGAGAAAACCTGGACACAAGGTAGATATGTGATTTTCACCGCCTCCTGCTGGTTTTCAATATATTTTCTGCTGGAATTTCAGTTGAAATGCAGGAATGGAGGCAAAGGTGTGCAAGCATGGGGCAGAGCAGTGCAACATAAAAGAAGAAAAGATGGTTTCTCATCTACCTGAGCTGGCAAAAAATAGAGGGAATCTATTTTTCTAAAGTTTAAAGTTATCTTAATTTGGGTTGTGTGAAAATAAGTCGTCTCCCACAGTGTTGTGTGAGATGGCTGCACACCTTCAGGGAAGGGTTTCTCTCTCATTTGTCACTTTCATCTTCTCTCTCACTAACAGTGATTAGAAATTGAACAAAATGAATGGAAAAGGAAACAAATACAGGAGAGTGGAAATGAAATGAGGAAAAAAAAGCTACTTTCCAAAGCAAAAAGTAAGAAAGGGACATTTTAGAAAATAACGAGATTTCAGTGATTATTTGTTTTTTCACTCTATGGGATAATCATGCCCAGCTCTCAACGCAACCTCAGTGTGCAGGTAGAGCTAAAGAAAGACAGAAACCCTGAGCACCTTAAGCCCTTCCAATGCTGCCAGTTAGCTGAGTCTCACCTGCAAGTGGGCTCAGCACCAGTGGGAGCAGCACCACAGTTATGCCTCAGAGCAAGCAAAAATGGGACTGTGATGCTGAGGGGAGAATTTATCCTAGAGAGTGAAACTTAGCTATGTTAGTGAGGGGTCTTGTGGTCAGCAGATTGCTCTGTTAATCTCTCCATCTCTGTCCGCAGCCAACTGGGGGGCCCGTACATGTTTACCCTCCCTGTTCCTTGTTTTTATTGGGCACAGATACAGACATGTAGACTGTTACACAAGGAGGGCAATTTGCTGACTGTCAGAAAATAATAGCTGCTTAAGTTCCTGATGTCAAGACAGAAAAGCAAATAGAACAATCATGGCATGCACAAGGCTGACCTAGCCTTTCCTAGAGAAGGTCTTGGCCTCGGATGTTGCTTTGCCCTTCCCTGGGTCTCTCCTGTCATGGAGGGCAACAAGGTCCCATGCATGGTACTGCTGGCTGAATTCCTTGGGTTTGGGCTTTATCTAGAGCAAGCTACCCTCATCCTTGTCTTTCCCTTTTCATCTCCTGCCAGAACTTCTTCCTCCTATCCTCTAACCTCCATCCAGCCTCTTCTCTTCTTTCAAGACCTGCCCTCTTAACCACTGCTCTGCATCCTGTTTCCAGAATCCCCTAATCCTTGGCATCCTGCTGTGCAACACCTACCCAACAACCATCAGTACCTCAGTCTTTAGTGTTTTACCCTCATCTTCTGCCTTCTCCCATGTTTTTCCATGCTTTCCCGACTTTATCCATATCTGATATGGGGACACGTTTTGAAGTTTCAGTGTTGTGTTTGCTGAGAACAGACTTTGCATGACTAAGAAACAGTTCCAGCTGCAGTTTCATATTTGAAAAGCTTTCACTTTGATAATGTGAATGATGTAACAGCAGCAGCCAAGTAAAGCCAACCTGACAGCAGTCAGGTGCCCCTTTTGGGATTACCATGGAATGTTATAGTAGTCCAAAATAGAGCTGCGTGTCCAGAGGAAGACTGGGGCAAATTCCCTAGTGTTTTGTAAAATGTGAAATATGGAAATACTTACTATTTTTCACTTCTGTATTAGGACAGAACTCCAGGACAGAAACATCTGAATTGCTGAATTACGTTTCAAGTAATTTAATTATTATCAGCAAAGCTGCATGACTTGTAGGCTCTTTAGGTCAGAATCATCCAAGTCTGGAATAATAATATTTTGGAGATCTGGTGAAATTGAGTCTTCGAGGTGATTAAGTGATTTGCCAAATACCACAATGAAACTTTGTATGCAGAGTTTCATCAAACATGATCCCTTCTGCCCCTGCTTGTCCTGGTGACCCCCATTTCTTACTCCTGCATTTACATTTGATCTGTAATTCGACAAAAACAACGCTGGGCAGTATGTTCTGTTCTACCCCAAGTGTACCCATCCACTTGTGAAAAAGTCTTTCACCAACCACCACATATCTGTAAACAGGAGAAGTGGGAGACACATTCCCTGAAATGCTGTTGTAATGCTGTGCTTTGGACCTACATTGCCAAGCACTTGATTGCTGTGTCCCCCTCTTCTTCCGAAAGGAAGCTTTTCCCCCAGCTGGGTACCACACACTCCTCCTCTCTGTCCCCAGGCACTTAGAAAGGAGGCAACAGCATTCCTCCTTCAGCAGGGAATCTGGGATGCTGCTATTTCTTGGTGAGTGATGGCAAGTAAAGAGGCATCATCCTATAACCCAGTGGCTTAGGTTGAAGGAGCTGGCACCCAGGAGCTGCAGTATCCGTGGCATCTGGCCTGGTGCTATTTATTTGCGTTATAGGATTCATACACCGAAGTGATGTTTTCTGTGAGGCTCCTTTGTACGCTGTGTGACCAGCTGAAGTGAACCCCTCTCTGTCAAAAACACTTCCCCAACGTGAGTCAAAGATTACATTATTTTGATGGGGAACTCTAGCTTGATTTAATTAACTTGATAATTGTATGACTTTCAGATACCATGAGACTTAAATGCATTTTAAAAAATTATTCTCTGCCCAAATGGCAGATGACCAAATTCTTTATAGGAACCAGATAGCTGAATTATTACAGAACAGATGGGAAAATACTTCTGAATATTTAGCAAACTAGGAATTTACAGCCTAGATTTAAATTTATTTTGACTGAGATGTGAATAACAGATATTTTTCATCACATGCTTTTTATAGACAGGTGACCCATTGCCACTGATATTAAAGCAAATATCTGTGTCTTCCTAAAATGACACTTCATCACGCTTCACCACCAAGAAAAGTCCTTTTCCTTGCTATCCTGTTTATTTTTTCACAGCTTTGGCTGTAACATTTCATCAGCTGTTTTTCCAAAAATTGTTTTGTACCTTATGTGGAGCTATTTGCCATCAAATATTACATTCTTTCTGATTGTCTGAATGTCTTGGAAAAAGCTTATTCTGGCAGCTGGGGGGAGGGGAGAGGTTAGTAGATGGATGGGTTTTATTTCTCTGGCTACGAGTGAGAGAAGCCCTGAAGAGCTGCCTAGAAAGCCTGTACGAGGGAAGGGTTTGTTAACATCGTGCAGGGATTCACGGTGTTAGAGGACACCAGAGGGACACGCGCATGGGACAACACTGCAGCAAAGACTACAACATCCCTCCCAGAGGGCAACAAAGTGGTGGTCCCATATGAGCAGCTCAAGGGCAGTTTGTCCTTCTATGCAGCCAAAGCAAGCTCCCATCTGAGGAGGTGGCCCCAGCTCAGATCTGCCAGAACCTTGCAAGCTCCTGCCAAGCGAGGTGGGCAGCAAAAGTCACACAGTGGAGTGCCAATTTCCATTATGGGGCATAGATTTCCCTAATGCCCTCAAAGTCACTACTAATGATGACAAATAAGCAGTTAGGATTTGGATACGCTGGAAACGAGATTGCACAGACAACTTTAAAAGTGCCCTGATTCACCTGTCCTATGATACAGCCTTGGATTTCAAAGTTCTGTGTGCTCCTGTTAAGGTTACCTGCCTCATTCACTGCAAAACACTTAGGGGATGCAGGAGTGTGTAGGATGTGTGCAGACTCGCTTGCATTATTTGCTGTGCAGAAGAAAGGTATTGCGTGACACAAGAAGAAAAGGTGGGAAAGACCTTGGATTGTGTTTTACCTTTGCCAGGGTAGCACTGACCTCTCTGCCCCAGCAACTGAGCTTGTCTTATGCTGTCTCCTCACTCACCAGCAAATGTAGAGACTCTGTGAGGTTTAGCCATGGACCCCAAGACATGTACTCAGAAGCTCTGCTTTCAGGGAGCAGGTTTAATGGCAACCTTCTGTCCAGCCATCAGAAGTCCACATGACAGGACCAGGCTGACTCAGGCATTCACCTTTGTGCTCATCTCTGTGCACATTTGCAGGGGCTGGAGGTGGTTTTCTCTCCAGCAGCAAAAGCTCTCATGGCCAGGATTTGCCTCTGCCCTCCTGTCTGGAAGAACACCGACCCATTGGGGGTGAGATGAATTCCAGCCTTTTCTAGCAAATGCTTTTTCAGGACAAGGGACAAGTGGTGCAGAACAACTGGGAGCCATAAAGATGAGAACCTGTGATCGAAGTGGTTTAAGAAATCTGCAAGGAAAATTTGTATTATTCATCATGTTTCTTTCCCATGTATTTTATTACACAAGTTGGCAGAGAACTTGTTCAGAAGAAAAAAAAAGTTGCCTGGGAATGTTCTTCACCTGCTCACTTTTTTTGGTGTGGGATGACAGAAATACTAGCTAGATGAATTCTGACTGCTCTGTGTGCAGATTGTAGCAAAACCTCCAGGACTCAACAGGGTCTTCCTCATCCACAGCCACTGCATACTCAAACAAGCTTGTGGGCAGCATCTATGGCACAAAAGCCCACACCCTCTCTGCATGTAAAGCATGGTGACTTTGGTGAAGTAGACACACTAATTTTCTACCCTAAACCCCTGATCAGCTTTCTCTGGTCTCTTTTCCAGGGTAGAGAGTCCGTAACAATGGACTGTAACTGTGGTTGGTTGTAGATCTTGTTTTAAAGCAACCATTTCTTTTACATCTCATGCTGTGCCTATTAAAATTTATGACATTTGATATTCAAAAGCTGATTCAAATGCCTTACCAAGAGGGTTTCCCAGAGTGCTCTGACAGATTTCCTCTGTCTCCTTTTCTCTCTCTCTTTCTCTCTCTCCCTTTTTCACTGTTTTTTTCACTTTAGTGCATATGTGCTCTCTACTGCCAAGCACTCAGTCAGCTGGTTGGTTGGGTTGGCTTTTCAATAGCAAAGGATCAGTCCAAGACAAGACATCTTTAAATGGAATGCTTGGAGATTTACACATCATGATATTCAAGGACTACTTACAGTTTCAGTGGCCAGGATGTAGCTAAGTTATATTTGTTAGTGTACTGTCCCTTGCAATAATCAGGCATTGTTTTATTTTGATTTAATGAAGGCACCTTCTCTGCTACCCCTAGTAAAATGGCATTTATCTGTACCCAGAGGCTCTAGAGCACATTCTGTTGCAATTAATTTTGCAGTAAACTGTTTGCTAAAACAGGAAACTGCCAAGAAGGGGCTTCCATGCTTATGAGTTTACACAAGTCTTGCCCTCTGTTTATTTGCTCTTGAATATAAGCCTGCCTAGGCCTCCAAGAGCCAGGTGGAGAACGAGGTCTACTGAACATTGTCCTGCCTCCACCAGGCTGATGGTGTTGGTGAGACGGTGTACGGTGTTGGTGGGTCAGCACACACTCATGAGGTTCAAGGGCTAGAGAGGGGACTTGTGCACCTCTGTTTGGGACTAAAGGACTCTGAACCATTAAGGATGTTAAGGAGCCAACATGCAAGTGAAACAGAAGTCATCGGGTGTGCTGTCTCCAGAATAGTATCTATATAGCTAAATGTGTGTGTGAGAGCATATACGAGTTGCTGGATTGTGTCCAGAAAAGGACAACAAAGCTGGTAAAGGGTCTAGAGCACAAGTCTTATGAGGCATGGCTGAGGGAGCTGGATTGTTTAGCCTGGAGGAAAGGAGGCTCAGGAGGGACCTTATAGCTCTATATAATTACCTGAAAGGAGGTTGGGGGGGTGGTCTCTTTTCCCAGGCAACAAGCTATAGGACAAGAGGAAATGGTGTCAAGCTGTGGCAGGGGAGGTTTAGGTTGGGTGTTGGGAAAAACTTCTTCACTGAAAGGGTGATCAAACATTGGAACATGGGAAGTGGTGGAATCACCGTCATTGGAAGTGTTCAGAAAACATGGACGTATGGTGTTTAGGGACATGGTTTAATCGTGTGTAAGGACTTTAAGAGCACAGTTACCTGCCTCAAGCATTGCTAAGGACACAGAAGGACTTTGCCATGAGATAATCACAGAGTCGAGTGACAGGATGGTGATAACTGCAGGCCTGGAGAAGGTGAGGTTTGGTTAGCACACCCTAGATAATGCATCCAGACAAAAATTCCTGTAGTGGTAAGCTGTGTAAAGAAGCAACTGCTTGTATGC
>NW_021940604.1:23170794-23313530 GCF_001715985.3 Manacus vitellinus
GGGGGGAATAATGTATCACTGATAATGGACACAAAGAATGCAGAATTTATGGGCCACAGGGAAAGTCAGCTCAGGAACTGTACTGTAATCAGCTCCAACTGGGCAAAAGGTAATTCCAGCAGGGGCAGATTGCAACCACCAATCACAACCCCCCAAGTCAAGAAACTCATGGACTCAAAAGAAGAGAAAGACTGATCATGCAGACTTATGTTTGATCAATGGAATAAGAGAGCTCTCTTGAGTTCAATGAGCATTAATTCCTTTGTTTGTGAAAATGCATAAATAGTGAAAAGTTTTGAATGACCTCAGGACCCCACACCACTAAGAAGCCCAGGATCCATGGGTGGTGACTGTCTTCTGCTTAATCTGTCTCTCTCTTCTCTTTTCTATTTCTTTTTACCTCTCTACCTCACATTTTATTGTTAAATGAAATCCTTACTATTGATTTTAGCATATGGTCTAGTTTGCACCCTAATTTGGACAGAGGCATCTCTCACTAATTGGATCTTAACAGGATGGTCTTAGCAGTGTGGGGTTAGTGGTTGGACTCGATGATCTTAGAGGTCTTTCCCAACTTGAATGATTCTGTGATTCTATATATACAAGTGTATATGTACATCTCTCTATAAACGTATATACTTTTATATATGTATATAGTGAGTACAACTGCACATATGAATATGTGCATTTATCACACGTGCATATATGTGTATGATCAAAAACAAGCCTGTCAGAAAAACAGCCCCTGTGTCAGGCTTCTGACACAGGGGCTACCTAAAGTTTCACGTTGCCAGCCCACTTTACCACAGAAAAGTGAGTAATCAACGTGTTGCTATAGAAAATAATAAATAATGCTGTTTGTCACCTTCTCACATGCAATAAATCCCAAACTGGATGGAGACCTTGATTTTTGAAACTCTGTTCCACTCCCATCTTTTTTAATTGCATGGAAAACAAACTGACAGCACTTTGTTGCTGGTCATTCCTTATCCCAATCTGAAGGCAAGACAACCCTACAGAAATAGGACAAGGCAGGCAGCTGAGAACTGACACTAGCCAAGGGCCAGCTCAGGGTCCCTCATACTCTATGACTACCATACACCAGGAGGTTGAATTCGTAGTGTATCTTAGATTCACTTATTGAACATTTTCTCCCTTGTTCAGTTTGAAAACAAAGGGGTTTAGCCTGGCCCTGGGTAGGCGGTGGTAAAAACTCACTTGAATGTCAGTAAGTCCAACAACCTTCCCTCTCCTTTCCCCAGTTTTATGATTTTTTACCATTATACTGAAACAATGAGCATTATTTTAGACAGTTGTACTCAAAATCAGGGACAACGCGAATCTTCATCCAAAATGGCTTTTAGTCTTCACCAGGAATTGTTTGTTTTGTAGGCAGTGGTCTGACTTAATTTCTACTTCAAATATACTTTGTACATTTTACCAAGCTTGTGTATAAACTCTGAGAGAAGCTCTTCAAATTTAACAGGACTAAAAATCCCTTTTCCTTCTTACTCTTATCACTTACAGCATTTTCGACTTTGTCCACTGAAAAACAACAGAAGCAAAAAAACCACCTCAGCTCAGTGTAGTATATGTAAATATGTAAACATGTATGGCTCTCTGTTTTCCCCCTGCTTCCCTTCTTAGCAAAAGAAAAGGCAAGAGTGGTACCTTCAGGTCACACCCATCCCATCAGCCCTTTTAAATATGAGGACCTGATCATTGCTTGACTGGCGAGATGTTGCCAGGTACTAGCAGTGTAAAGACATATTGATATTGCACCATAAATTTCCATCATGTTTCACTTCTCCAAGCAGGGCTGCAGGTCACAAAGATCACTGAGTGCAACAGTGCAGCAGTTTGTATTTACTGCCTGGTAATAACACACTATGGACCACTGTCTGAGCTTATTTACATGGGTGTCAGCCCAGAGTAGCCACTTGGTGCCACTGGATTTATGCAAGATTTACACCTGTGCAACTAAGAGCAGAATTTGGCCCTAAATTATGATGTAGTTAAATACCCCATGTTTCTGAGTTGCAGGTCATTATTTACACCCACATGAAATGGGTTGTAAAATGCCATTACGCTGATTTGTTGGTGTGTTAGACTCAATTTGCTCAGGTGTAAATAACTGCCCGGTGGGTGGCATAATATTTGCATCCTGTAGCTTAAGGCGTTGCTGTCTGCTGCAAATCAGTCAGGCTTCAGGCTCCAGTATCCTCGCGAGAGCAGAACGGATGCTCCTGGCCTGGAGAAAGTGATGCAATAGCAGACTGCTAATGAGTGTTCATGGGGCGTGACATACATGGAATAAAACTGGAATATCTTGTGTATACTTCCATTATTTTTTGCAGCTGAAGTCTCGTGTCCTGATGACTCCCTTAGCAATCTCTCCACCGAGAAGCACGCCAGAGCCAGATATTAGTTCAATCCCTCAGGATGCAGCTACAATACCCAGCTCGGACACCCCACAGTCTCTCACAGGTACTCAGCCTCAAGTGCTCCTTGATCAAGGGGTGAGCAGGAGTCACGGGCTGACAGCCAGATGATGTGCTTCCCAGAACAGGTGGAGCTTATGAAAATGGGGTGTTTGAAGATTAGTCTGGCAACCAGTGACAAAGAGCAGGGATATCCTGCAAGACTATATTTTGACTGCCATGTGTCAAATTTAGTGGAGATGTCAGTTCCATTCCTCTTGAAATGGGAACTTGAAAACTCATTAATGCTCCATTTTATACCCAATACTCACCCCATCTAATATGTTGCAATGACCAGACTAAATCCCTGTATGAACATGAAGCATCTGTTACAGCTGTGGGGAGAAGAACAGAGGAGCCATGGTCTGACTGTAGGCAGGGTTACCAGCACATAAACCTCAATGCCTTATCACAGCAGCAGATGTGGTCATTTCTGAATGTAGTCAGAAAACACAGCCTTATTCTTTTTTTTGTTTATACTATCAGAAGTGACATAGGTCAATGCTTTTAAACTGATGTAAATGAGAAGAAAATCAACAAGACAGTTGATTTAGCCTGAGATTTCAGCAGAGAAATGGATTAGATAACATTAGAATCTAAACACAACACATAAATCCCATTATTTCTTAGTTGGGATGCACAGAGGAGAAGTTTTCCATCTGCTCTGGTGGCAGAATGACACTAAACACAGTGACAATGACGATAATAATATATTTTATTCTCATTTATCCCTTCACATACAAAGTCTGCAAAGCACTTGGCAAACATCGAGTGGTGTTTCACAGCACTGCCCTGAGAGGTGTACCTGGGGCTGCTTCTGAAGGGGGATAGGGAGGCACAGTCCACACCAGTCCTACCAGATCACAGGCTGGTGGCAAAGGCAGAGGTTCCGTGAGTCTTTTCAGGCTCTATGGATGCAGTGCCCCACATCTCTTTCTGCCCACCCCCATGGCACCTCTTCTCCCAGTACCTTCCCAATGGTGAATCCAGCCTCCCACCAGAGCAGGGTTTGCAGGAGATGGAGGGAAGCTCAAGCTGGCTTTTGCCTGCCTATCTGCACCAAAAGGACCATAGGGACCCCTGCTCCCCAGTGAGGGACTCAGCACACAGCCTGCAGGCTGCAGAGTCTCTCCCACAGCTGCAGCTGACCCCTGACAAAACCAGTCAGGGTCACAGCAAAAGTCACATTCTGCAGATTTGTTGAGGTGGGGTACACTGGGAAAGCTGCACTCTGACATCCCCCTCCAATTCATGCATGCTGCTGCTGTATTTTAGTGCACTATTCCTTTGTTTGTTTGGCACTTGGAAGGTGTAAAGTGGTATGTAATGATAAGTATGATTGCTATTATACTCCTGTTTACCCAGGATATACTGTTTGAGCCCCTTCTGCTGTTCCCTGCTAGATGGGGTAGCAGAGTGCACTGTGACAGTCGCACTAGATTTTCATTACAGCGATGCAAACCATAAATTATTTCCAACTTTACACAGCTGTCATCATGTCCTCCACTCTGCTTGATGGGGTTTTTTTGTCACATATCTGATTTCTGTCAGAGGGTAATGTTATATTGTTTGAGAGATGACAGCTTGAGCACACTCAGCCAGCTATTATAATACGTCTCACTTTAGCCTGACTTAAAGCTGTGTCTTAGTTGCCCTTAGTTACTGCAGTGGTATCTCCACTTTCTCCAAGATACAGCTAGCCTCAGCCAAGTTTAAAATAAGTTCATGGTAGCGAGGAGAACACTGATCTTCTGGCTATTGATGGCAGGCCTGATGGCATGTAGAAAAACTGCCTCTGCAGGCAATGGCTTATGAGAGGAGGCACGCAGGGCTTGACTGTGGAGAGGCTGGTGCAGATCCCCTCACAAGACCCCCTGTGCAGCACAGTCTCTCTGCTGTGGTTCCTAATGGGGATGGAGCACTGCACACCATGTACAGTTTCCCTTGATACAACACAGTTTGTAGAGTGCTGGGTTGGACATGGAGGGTCAGGAAGATCCCAAAGACCAGAGTCTCTGCTGTGGCACTGTGCAGCTCAGCGCGGCATAACCCTCCAGAAATTACAGCTGCATTAGTGTCAGAAGAAGCAAGGATCCGAAGTCTTTCCAAAACTCAGAGCAGTGCTTCTCAGAGTGGCTCTCAATGAACCAGTGTAAACATACATAGAGAAAACAAAATAAACAACTCCAAAACACACCTTGGGCTGGCGTTCACCCCTTGTGAAGTCTCCCTTGTGAGTCACTGTCCTGCACTCCCAGGGCATTTTTCTGGTCACAAGCTGCACGGACAAGGTAGACTTAAGAGCCCTGGCATACACAGGAGCTTCTTTAGGTACATGTACCTTATCCTAAGCTGTGACACTGAGCTAGACCTAAACTCATCTTGCTTTGCTTTGACAGTGAGTGATCAGTGTGAGGAAGTCTGGCTCTGCCATCGCAAATGGCAACAGTTCACCAGTGAATGCAAGAACTTTGAAAATAAATAGAAATGTATAACTCTAGTATTTTCTAGGATGCTCTCAGGACTGTTTTGTAATAACTTTGTTGGGATTTTATGTCTACAGTCTGCATTTATGTCAACAAACAAGCGAATCCGGGGCCGTACCTTGACAGAAAAAAGGTGCAGCAGCTGCCAGAGCGCTTTGGGCCAGAGCGGCCGTCGGTGGCCCTGCAGCACGCAGTGCAAGCCTGCATCGACTGTGCGCTCCAGCAAAAGGTGGTCTTCTCCCTCATCAGGCAGGGCTATGGAGGCGAGATGGTGTCAGGTAAAGCGTCTTTGTAAGGGGTTTGTGGCCAGTGGGGAAGTGCTTGAATTCTTAACCTAATCCCCAATCCTGACTGCCCTGGCTGTCCCGTTCACATCAGTGGGCTGGTAACCAGCTTTGAACATCACTTACACCTTTGTAAAATGAGCTGCTGCAGGAATTGCCTTGGCATCAGATGAAAGAATATCAGTAAAGTGTACTGCAGTGTTGTTTCAGGAGAGGAACAGGCGCTTCAAAAGCCGGCATTTACCACTCTTGGGAACAGTTCTGGGGCCTGGGGTGTGAGCTGAGGATTTCATGCAGCCACACAAGAATGAGCAGCAATGCCAGCCCACTCCATGACATACATTATCACCACAAGTACACATGCATGCCTCATGCAATGAGGGTGGTAAAACACTGGAACAGGTTGCCTGGAGAGGTAATGGATGCCCCATCCTTGAAAGTGTTCAAGGCCAGGTTGGATAGGCCTTGGAGCAATCTGATCTAGCTGAAGATTTCCTTGCTTAGAGAAGGAGGATTGGACTAAGTGACTTTTAGAGGTCCCTTCCAGATAAAACCATTCTATGACTTTGATTCTATGATGCTCTAAAGGACAATTCTTATGGAGTTAAGCCGCTGGTGCATCCTCTGCCTGCAGTTCATGAGCCAAACCTGCTCTCAGCTGCAGAAATTGCAAAAGTTCCATGGCAATTCCCTGTGCAGCAGGACTACGCAAGTATATCAGAGAGAATCAGAGATCAAGGGGAATTTCCCAGGAGTCCCTCATCTTCCTGCGGTGGCACTTCTTGCTGTGTCCTGATGAGTCTCCCGTGTCTCACACTAAATACCCTGGCCTGGCTCTCAGATTGAATGTGAATTTTTTTTTTTAATCACAGCTAGAGTTTTGTGTCACAACACTGTTTTGGCACATGGGGATGCTGTGTGAATGAAACAATGGTGGGAATATGGAACAGAACTCTCCAATAAGATGCTGCAAATGAGTCAAGCCAAGGACTACAAATCCAGTTTCTCAGGGACTGCAGCTGCTCAGCTGTGCCATTGGGATCTTCTTGTGTGGGAGCCTAAGCACTGGCCCTCTGTGCAACATATAAATCCTGCTTCTTCCCTCTCCTCTAGTTCTCTCTCATCACAGGTGTGCCTTCCCTATGGGACATCAGAAATAGTCTGAGAATGATCCAGACTTGTTCACAGAAACATGAGATGAAGCAATTTAGTGCAAATCTTCATTTTTGCCTAGTTCTGTGCTGCATATATGATTTTCATTACAACCAGGAGAGTCACATTATGCACCAAGCCTGCCAAACTCCTTGGTTGCAGTTCCTCTGAGCTGACTCAACTTCAGCCTCACTTGAGTTAAAAGCACCTGGGCAGCATTGCTCCCAGCCTCATGCTTCTTCTAATCATCAAGGAGGGGTGAATGGCCTCCTAGTCATGGCATGGCTCTGCAATTGCACCTCACTCCCAGCCCAGCAACAGTGAAGACAAATTTTATCATGGGCTTTCCAATCTTCCCATGGCTTGACTCACAGATGTTCAACTGGCTGTGGAGCACAATCCCTCACAGCAACTCAGGCCAACAGGAAATCTCTGAAGTTATCCCCAAAATTATAAGTCTAACGTTATGATTTGTACTTGTTAGCAGTGATGGGAGGCTGTAGGATTGGGAAAAAACCTCCCAGGTGGAGGAGTCCAGGCAGCCATATCATGTAGTCCTTTCTACAGACCTGTTGACACTGTATGTGTCCTGCTATAACTGATTCTGGTGGGTTTGTTGTGACCCCTCCACCTCTCTCAGGTTCCTGGCTAAACATATCCCCTGACAGCTTTACCTAGGAATTTAAATTGCTCTTTTCTCTCCCCTGAGTTCAATTTTAGATGTATTTGTGGAGAGCTGCCCTCATCCTGCTAGGCTGAAATACACAGTTTCTTTCAGGTGAGGACGATCTCTGGATTAGTGAAAGGAGTGCAAGCGTTTTACCACAGTCCTACACAGAAGCATGGTGATGGCTGCAGTATCACAGAGGAAATTTCTGTCCCCTGAGTATTGCTGTGGTGGGCCTGTGCACTTCTGCAAGTGTGAATTCACCCTTTTTGAGCCTGGATGACCAGAGTGGTTCCCGTCAGTCCATCTCAGGTTTCACCAGAACTTTATATAGTGGCATTAACAATCCCTTTTCTCTCCTGGAAATGCTTTTTTCTACATCTCCTTGAAGTGTATCTGACTTTTTTTTATCACTGTGTTACCTCAGTGACTTATGGTCATCTGGTGAGCTTGTTTCATCATTTCTTCTCTCATCAGGTTGTACTGAGTCTCCTCAAATAGTTATGGATGGCTGTGTACATTCTAGAATTTTTTTCTACTAATTTTTGCTATTACAGAATTCAAAATTAGTCAATCCTTTCTGTGCAATCTCCCAATCTTCTTTTCTATCGATAAAGTCTTCTAGCTTACAGCATCCACAAAATCTTTTTGTGCCAGTGCAGACTACCGCAGCTCCCTCTCCACGACTTGTAGTGTCCTGCCAGCAGACTCTGTTGTTTCTTGACCCACCTTTCAAATGCAATGATTTCCAGTTTATTGAAAGATCCCTCACATTTTACTGAATTCTGGATAGAACACAACTACCAACCTTCCCTTGCCTATAAATGCAATTAACTCAGTAAGTACAGATCCACAATGAAGCTGTTCCCTCTTTCTTCAGTACAACCTTGGTACATTTTACTCATTCATAATTAAATTATGAATTATCTCCCCATAATCTTTTAAAACCTTGGGTATTGCTGAAGACAGCCAAATAGCCCATCACTTTTAGTGATCACTGCAGATCACTTTCTTTCCCCTTCCTTAGACCAGGGTATCATAATTGCCTCCAATCACACAATACAGTTTTCAGATGGATGCATATATTAGAAATCCTTGCACTGCTGGCCATGCCAGTCAGCATCTTTCAGCACTCTAGGGGGAAGGTGATTTGGGTCACACAAACTCAGCTCCTTAAGCTCCTCCAGTTTGTTATGTGCCTCAGGTAAGGTAATTATGCAAAATATTTTAAGACATGCAAACACTTGAGTAAAATCATTTCCCTTGCTCTCATTCTTCTTCCTGCCATGCATCCCCAGGTATTGAATTGCTCCTGTTTGCTTTCCAGTTTCAGCTTCTTTTGAAGGGAAGCAGCATCTCCAGAGCATACTGGTAGTGAACAGCATTGGATATGTCCTGCGCTTCCTGAAGAAGCTGTGTCGCAGCCTCTTGTGTGACAATCTCTTCAGCAACCAGCCTTTCCAGCAGTACAACGCTGTGATGGAAAGCCCGGAGGTGTATGAAAACAGACAGGTGGAGGCAGGTAGGCTGCTTGATCAGCTCGGGCTCAGGATTTAACAGACCTGAAGAAATGACTGTCTTTTGGGGGGGGCTGTACTGTATATGATAGAGAACTGCAGGCCTCTGTGGGACCTTTCCAGAGGGAGGCAGCAGGCTGATTGGCAGTATTTTTCCCAGTAGCTATGGAGGAGGCTTTCAGCTGAGCACCACTGTGTTGAGGAGCAACAGGGATAGGGATAATTTTAAAATTATTTTATATTTTTATGTTTCTTTTATCTCTTTTCCTAAGGAAAAAAGACTTGTATGCTATCGTTGTCCTTGTTTCTGTCAATTTTCTCCTGTAACTTTTGGCATCCTCAAGCATACCTGACCCTGAGGTAGAAGCCTCAAACGGATTTAAGTTCCTTCAAGTTTCAGGTAGGCAGGAAGGTAGAGGGGAAATTTTCCTTTCTTCATAGCATTCAACCGCCATATTAGACACTAAAGTGTCCCCACTGACTACCAAGCCCTCTCTGCTTACAGCCCCTCCGCACAACAATGCCTGTCCCGGGTCCTCATACCCCTCTGTTCATGCGCTGCCTTGGTTCATTGCCTACGGGGGGAGTGGGAGGCTGGGTGAGTGTGTGGATCCCAATCCACACTTTGGTGTCATCATGGCATGCCATAACAGGTATTCTCTGACCTGGCACTGCTCCAGCACCTGTGTGCTTCCCAGCTTGCATGCAGCTTTTTTTAAGGATCACCTGCAAAGCAGGACGGTCTGCCTTCACTCGAGCGAGCCTCTTACTGGGTGAGGGGAGGGAGCCACCTGCAGCACTTCAGTTTTGGGTCAGGGTTGCCAGCATAAACCTAGGGTACACATTATTAGCAGTAGCACACTAAGGCTGGATCCTGATCTGTCACCTCCATTCGTGAGTGTAAACCTAAATGAGTTGTGACTGCTAAGTGGTTTGCTTTGCTACTTTTAGGAATGTTTCTCCTTAAAAAGTCTCTGGACACCAACAAGTTCCTTCTCTTAGTGCTAGACCACGTGGGACAAAGAATGAAGGGGCTGTGGTGTGGGGCAGATGCACCCAAGGATGGTGGTGGTCCAGAGAGCTACCAGCCCAGAGCAACACCAGGCTCCCAGATGCATGGGACCTGAAGTTCCTTCTTGCCCACACCGCAGCATGTTGGGATGGGGTGCTGGCCCCAGGCAGCCCCCGTGGAACTGGGGTATGCCTGCAGCCTCCATCTGCAATCAGTGGCTAGAAGGCTGCCCTGGGGCCCTCTATGGACTTTGCAAAAACTAGTTTAGTAAAAAGGAAAGATGCAAATTATGGGCACGAGCCTTCATTTCACCTGCAGGCTTCCTCCTGACTTAAATTATTTTTCCTTTTCTTTTATTAACAACACTGTGGGTGTCTCTCATGCATTCAATTTAATGGCAGATACATGCTGGCCAAGAGAAAGGTGTTTTAGTGTCCACAGTTATGAATGGTTTGTTTGCCAGGAAGACCCTAAATGTGAAGATTGCACACCAAAGCTGGAGAGGGCTGTGCACACAGTGCAGAAATATTCTTTTTGTGCAAAGAAATCCAACTGCCAGTCTTTCACATAGGAGAGGGAAGGCAGGAGCCCAGACTGAAAAGCAGTATTTTTCTCTTGACTACGACATTTGCAGCAAGCTGAATGTTTCTGAGAGGTCAAGGGATTTCTGTAGCACTGAGCGAATGCAGCCCAGGAGGCCTGGCATTTGCGTTTGCATTCTAATTTGCATGTACATTTGCATTTACTTTTGCACAGCGTGTGATAGAAGGCAGCTCCACAACTGGAGTTTTTACAGTTGCTGTTACACTCTGAGAATCTCCCTCCCCACAAAATTTCAGTGCAGATGTCCCTGGCACCATTCCCATCGGATCTCCCCAGACACGGAGGAAGGGGCTAAATATTATTTTTCCCTCAAACTAGACAGGAGATGTAGGTGTAGGCAAGGCTTCTGTTTCCTGGGTCTCCTACTGGGTCTATGGGGGGGGACAATTAATAGCTTCCCAGAAGCAGCATGGTCTGGGAGTCTGGGCTGGCCAGGGAGGTTTAGACTGGGTATTAGGAAGAAATTTACTGTGAGAGTGGTGAGGGATTGAAACAGGTTGCTCAGAGAAGCTGTAGATGCTCCATCCCTGAAAGTGTTCAAGGCCAGGTTGGATGGGGCCCTGGGCAAACTGGTCTAGTGGGTGGCATCCCTGCCCACGTCTGGGGTGAGAAGTTGGAACTAGATGATCTTTAAGGTCCCTTCCAACCCAAAGCACTCTATGATTCTATGGAAGAACCATCTGGTCCTGCAGTGAGAGAGGCTGTGCTCTTTCCAGAGCACAGTGCTCTTTCCAGAGCATTTGGGTGTTCAAGTGGCTGTTTGAGCTGACAGCCCCAAGAGGGGATGCTCCTTCCAACAAAGACTAACAGGAAAATGATGAGACAGGATTTGAGGACAGTTTCAGCTCTACTGAAGCCTGTCCCATGGCCTGTGGGGATGGTGGGGCTGGTTTCAGTGCAGCCAGCTAGTTGTCTGGAAAACCCAGCTGAGATTATTTGATTATTTATTATTATATTATTATGACTGAGATTATTTCTCAGTCCTAGAGCACACATGAAGGCATAGAAGGAGAAATTAACTCTGCCACATAAAGCACTTGAAATGGGGAATTTTGGAGAGGGGAAAAGCTGTCTCTTCCCCAGGGCAACTAGTGCCCAGCTCAGGAGCAGTTTGTCCATGTCTGTGTGGTAGAGGAACTGGAGTGATGGTCCCCCACCCTTTGTGTTGTACTCAGATAGAGCCAGGCAGGTACACAGCATTCCTGTTCATCGTGTCAGTTTGTACTCAACAGCTCCATTGGCACCACTGGAGTAACTCCAGTTTGAGGCACTGAGTCCATGTTTAATGCTTTATTGCCTAAATCTCCTTCCATCTCCACAGGAGCTAGCATTTCTCTGCAAGAAGGTCAGCACAGAGGGGTCCTCTGCTACACGGGGCAGAGACAGGGTCTCCCCATAGTGGCAATAAGGAGGACAGTAGGAGCTCTGCTTGCAGACAGGTCTGTCAGATGCCTGTTGGGATAAAACTTGTATGGAAGAAGCAGGGCCATAACAAAACACCACAGGAAGCCATGAAAAACAGCCACATTTTTCATTCTTTATGTTCTCCAGCTTGTAATCAAGATGTTCTTTCTTTTAAAATCACGTGCTTTTCAGCCCCTGTGCACCAATGAATCTAATACATGTATTGACTTTGGTGCATTTACTCTTGATTTACACTGTCAGAAATGAGAGAAGCCAGCATCATATCCAGTCATATTAATCCACTTACACCATAGAGGAGTCACCTTTTAACCTTGCCCCAAAGCACGTGCCCCTAAGCCTTTATTCACCTATGCTCACAGCAAACTGCCATATGCTAATGGCTGTGTACAGGCCAGGTGGGATTTGTTGACATATGCATACATCACTTACAACCGTGTTTTACATGTCTAAGAAGTACACACTCGCCATGCTGTACCTAGTGCTGGCCTCTGCAATGAGCCCTGTCGACAGTGCATTACCCTCCCTGCACCTGAGCCCCAGCTCTGCCTACCCTGTCAATGCCTCTCACACCAGCACCCCGTAGCCCCATGTGTAGGGTGAGGGCTCCTCTCCAGCCCCCTCCCAATGTCAGTGCCTTGTCCTGGCACATCTGTGGATATTCCTATATCTCTTTCTTGGATGCTCTCACTAGAGCAATTTGTGGGCAGCAGTTGTGGGATGACTCCCAGGACTTCATCTGGGAAATCCTGGCTTCAGGTCTGCATTACAGCAATCCTGAGATGTTACCTGTCCCCACAGCACCTGGGTTCAAAGCACCTCTGAACTTGCACCCCAGAATTTTGCATGACAGCAGCAGTGTAACTTGAGCTAAAATGATGGCAAGATCTGGGTGACCTGTGCAGAAAATGCTGTGGAGTGTGCCCGGGACTACACGATGGAAAGCCACCAGAGATCCTGTTGCCTCCATACACACAGTCTGTGGTCAGCTTTCATTATTTCTCTCTGTGCTGGTTTAAAAGTAAACCGGCAGGAGAAAAGGACCCAACTCAAGAGAGATTACAATTCAGAGTTATAGTATACTAAAAGAGATTACAATAAATGCAATGATACAGAGAAAAACTGGTTTTAACCCCCAGAAACAGATGTATAACCCAGCACCCTGGGACAAGAACAGAACAGTGTTCGTTGGCCCAGGTGCTGAGCACCACGTGGCCTCCCCAGGTGAAAAGTAAAAGGAAAGAAAAACTGTGCTCTCTCGCCCAGGTGTCTATGGGGTTATTCTTGAAATGGGTCCCATTATCAGACTCAATTCTCTCTGGGGTGCTGTGCCACCACAGGACTTGCTTTTCAAGGCCCAGGATGGTATTCCGGGCAGTGGCGTGAGGCACTGGGTATGTCCCCAGCCTTGATCTTCTCCCCATGGCCAAATCAAATTTGTGTGCTTAGACACCGTATGGAGTTCCCTACCACTGTCCACAGGAGAACAGCATCTCTTCTTGTGGCATTTCCTGGAGGTAGGGATCTATACGGAGCATATGGATGTATATGGATCTATATGGAGCAGAAGCGCAGCAGCAGGTAGAGGTACCCTATGCTACATTAGCGCCTCTGTCTATAGGAAGGTGGGCTCTTCCTATCCACAAGCACTTGAAAAGCTGGTATGAGAAGTGCTATAGCAATGCACAAAAGGAGAGTGACTAGTGGGTGAGACACTAGCCTGGGAGCTGGATTTTTATAAGACTTTCCCATTGACTGTGTGGGCAAGTCACCCTTCCATGCTGTGCTTTTATTTGAGCATTTGTTGAAGGAGGGCAATAATTCTTGTCACCATGTGCAAAACCCTTCTGAAACAGCCAGGAAAAAAGAATAATATGATAGAAAACCACATATTATTACAATCAATATTTTCAGTCCTAAGCAACAAATAAACAGCAGCTCAGAAATTTCAAGCCCTGAGAGGGCAAGAAAAATGTTGTCTTTCCCCTTTCTAGTACCGTGGCTTGTTTAATCTTGTCTTGTTGCGTGCTATGAGGAAGAGTGCTCCTGGCTTCTCAGCACACTCAGAATAAATAGCTTTTATGGCTATCAATAGCTTTGGCACTCCTCAGCATTTAATTACCTGCAAAGGCCATTTATTGCCTCATATATTCTTTTACCATGATCATTATCCTTTAAACAATAAATAAAATATTAAGGTCACTCTTAAAGAGGGAGCAAGCCATCCAGCCACAACAAAGTATAATATAAAAAGTTCATCTGGTCTTTGTGGCATTTGGATTGATGACAGAGCCTGCAGTAAAGCCAAGCCAAGTAAGGCTTCCTTCCTTCCTCCCTCCCTCCCTCCCTTCCTTCCTTCCTTCCTCCCTTCCTCCCTTCCTTCCTTCCTTCCTTCCTCCCTCCCTTCCTTCCTTCCTCCCTTCCTCCCTCCCTCCCTCCCTTCCTTCCTTCCTTCTTGCAGCTGGAGCATCATGTCTAGGACTGGCTTCCTGAAACAAGGTGTCCAAGGTGGTAACTCTGTGACAGAGCAGCAGGAGAGGCAACTGCAGCTGGAGCTGCATGTTGTAGTCCAGAAACATGGAGGAGGGGGCAGGAACAGTTTAAGATGGTCCAAAAGGTAGGAAGTAAAGGCAGAAGGGTGAAAGAAAAGAGCAAGTCAGTCAATGCTCCTGTGGAGGGGTTTCATTAGGGTGGCAGCAGAGGCTTTAGCATTCAGATCCTTTAAACCTAGATCAGAAGAAACTAATAAAATGTACACTAAGGGGCAAATCTTGGCAAGAAGAAAAATAAGAAATAGATGGGAGAGAGAAAATTCATCTCTGATGTAATTTTTCTGGACTCTACAGAATTGGCAGAATTGGATAAATTGAACTTTCTGACCTTTAAGTTGTATGATAACTGTTTACTAACTCCCAAATGAAGAAAGACTCCCTTTCTGTTCCTATAAGTTTATGAAATTGTATCTCCTTGTGGATGCTAAGCACTGAAGCTATAAGCAGACAACCCTTCAGCAGGCAGCCCAAGGGAAATCCTCCTTCCCACATTCTGCTGAGCTGTTTTACCTTCACTAACTTGAAGGGGTGCAAGAAGATCCATTGCTTTTGAGAAGCTATCCCTAAGGGGTTAGACACTCTACTCCCAGTGGTGATTAATGAAAAGCCAAAAGGCCTTTTGTCTTCAGCCCAAGATGTGCTCAGTGCCATGGCAAAGGCACCAACAGTGCTGGAAATTGCCTAGGCTGCAGCCATGGAGATTAGAAAAGAGAGCCAACCTATGAAATGGAATTTACAGATGCTTTATTTTTCCATATGAAAAGGTATGTGCAAGGAAAGTGGATGAAATGATGGGCATAAATACATGAAGCATGATGGATGAGATCATATCCAGTATAGAAAAGAATACCCCGGGTATATGCATTTAATTCAAGCTTTACAAGCATAGCCATGTGGAGGAAGCATGGACACTTTTAGACCTCCAGTCAGGTAAATCAACTCTGAGCTCCAGGTTTAGCTTTAACTTTTTTTAGCTGGTTAAGACTTTTCCCTGGAGTGATATGATTCCTTTAGGAGATATCTAAAGTTAGGAGTCCAGGCTTTTATTTTAAATAGCTTAAATTAAAGTTGGAACAGGAATTTCCATTCCTAAACTTTTAAAATATTGATACAAATACCTGTGATCCAATATACCAGTATTTCAAGCAGTCAGATGAGCAGGCCATGAGTCAGAATTGATGATGAAAAATCTATCCAAGTGCTGCAAGCATTAGCCAGCGTGATCCACCTGTTTTTTCAAAGACACAAGTGGGAAAAAAGATGATCCTTGGGATCCTTACCTTGTGCCAATTCAAGCCACATGAGGTAACATCACTTGGGAGTCACATGTGGTGTGTCAATGTAGGCTCTGAGAGCCCATGGGCCATTAAATGTGCAGCTCCTTGCTGCTGGGTTGCTATTACAGCCGGGGTAATAGAAAGATTGGATATGGCAGTGAAGGGACTGTGAGAGTGAAAGCCAGCACTTACTAAGCAAAAGATAAAACAAGGAAGGTTTTAGAAGAGAGAGCAACACTTGCTTGCGTTTTGTGAATCTGAATGAGAGGGCCCTTGCATAAAGACTGCCTGGTACGTGGTGCCTGTGGCAGGGCCTGGGCTTGCACCTCCATGGGAGGCAGCAGAGGCAGCTGAGAGGGGGCAAAGGGAGTCTGGTGTTTAAGCTATTTCATTTTCAGCGGTTTCAAAGCAGATTCAAGTTTTATTTCATGGAACGTTACTGATTTTTGCTTGGATGTTCTTCAGTTTTTCAGCTCAGTTTTTCACCTCCCCCATGTTGCTCTCTTTTTTAGGCTTTAAACATTATTCCTCTTTACCTTCTATTTCTCTCTATCCATTTCCAGTTCACTGCAAAACAAATGAAAACCCACACACAATGGTGTTTCTATTTTAATGGAAATAAAACATTCACTTTTCTCTTGAAAAGTCATGGCCACTGTTTAATCAACAGTACTCCCCAGTTCCTTAGGATTTATTTGTCTGTGGTAATTATAGAGAGTACATCAAAATGACTTTCTGAAGCATCTGCTGGAAGAACAATAATCTGTTGGCAAAATGAGTGCAAAGCAGGGGATTAAAGCAATTAAGAGAGTAGCAGAAGCAAACTGTTGGTGGTGACTGTGCAGTTTGGTGTTCATGCTGGGATGGTGCTGGCCATGGGCAGTGATGAGCAAGGTAAGGGTGCAAGACAAGGACATGTGCCACCAGCAGCTGGGCAAGAGAAGTACTTCCCCACCTCTGACTGCAAATAAGCTACAAATGGTGGCTTGGGGAATCAGGTACTTTATGGTGGGTTTCTTCATGGAAGAGATAAGGTTACGCAAATGACTTAAACAATAGGGTGGCAGTGGCTTACCACTTTTCATTAGGGAAGCTGAATTTAAGGAAAATGTAGTGAGGCTGGAGATAGATAGGGTCCCAGGGCAAGTCCCCTGGCAGCATGGCATAGTGCAGCACAGTGATGTGAAGGGAAACTGGCTCTACGGGATCATGGAAAGAGGAGGAGATAAAAAGACTCAACAAAGGGGAATTGGTAATTTCCTAGCTGCTGGGATTGAGATCAACTAGGGATGTCAGAAGCAGCAGCAGAGAAGACAGGAAAAGAAAGATTTTGTGAAGGGGTACTAAGGCTTTAGGGCCCATATATGATGTATTTATATGACAGAAGAAATATCAGAAAGTTCAGCTGAGCTGCAGCAGTAGGCAGGGAAAAATGAAGCAGAGACTTTATAAAAGATCTTATACCTGCATACAAACACATGCACAGCTCGTGCTTTATATGTACTCTGCCTAATTCTGGATAAGACTACTATTATTTATTAATGAGAAAGCACAGCTTATTTTGCAGTTACTGCACTTTGCTCTAGACATCTCACTTCTTACATCTCAAATTATTTGTTTTTCAAACAATAAAAAATTGCTGATAAATATTTTAAGCCAGTACTAAGCAATATAATTCAGGGACATTCATCATGGTGGTAGCAGAACAAAAATGCACTTAGTACTTAATCTGCAGAGAATCCCAATATATAATACCTTGAAATTTTCAAATAACACAGTCGTTTTCTTCTAGTCGATTTTATATACAGCTTTTTGTGACTTCTAACAATGCTGATTTATAAGAATATGGAGTACATTATAAACTACCTGGATAGAAAAGCCCCTCTAGCTAGTGCTAGAAGCTGGAAACTGAAAAAATTGATTGTGGCCATCTCCCTCTGCCATTGCAGAACCACTGCTGTGCTAAGACAGAAAACTATACAACCCCGATAAATCTTCTTTTCATGATGTACACCTTGGTATAACATAAGGCAAGGGAGAAAGGTAGAGAAAGGAGGAGCAGGTCTGAATCAGGCAGAAAGGACCAAAGGAAGACTTTTTCTAAAGGCCAGATCCCTGTGTCATTGAAATCACTTTGCCTTAGCTTGTGGGTGTGCCTAAACAATTAGCCTATGATGTATCATAGGACTAAAACCTCTCCATTGCAATACAATACATTCACTCAATCATCCCAAGCCCTTTAAAAATGGAAAAAGTTGCTCAATAGGTTATTTATGCACACGAGCACATTTTATTATTAAATCTAATATATTTGTCAGCAGCTAGCTTGTGAATTTACTCTACCTTTTTATTCATTTTGGACAATAAAACCATGCTGATCTGTTCCCAGCTGGTTTTATTCCGTGGTTCTACTGCATAAAACACAACGAGACTGCTGTCTGGGCTGCAAACACTCAAGAGAAATGGTTTAAATAATGAAAAAAATTGCCTATGCTGAAGACCTTGTAATCAGGACAACATTGGATTTTGGAAAATTCTCTAAAAAAGTTTAGATTCTCGATGTTAACTGACTGGCAGCTTGTCCTTGGGGAATTCAGCATTTCAGTTCCTGCGAAATACGTTTTAGCAGCTCGGACGCAGCCAGATGATACATGGTGCAGTAAAGCCCCAGACTAAACCCTGGAGAATTCATTGCAAGTTTTATCTCCACTGTGTGACCATGGTTTCAGTCTTCATAATATCTGCATTCACAAGCGAATGAGGCATATTTACATTTTTCTGTTCTGACTGACGAGTAACCCCCCTTTTTCTCCCCTGTGGATGCAACTGTGTGTCCCTATAACGCATGCAAAAGTTATCCTGTAGAATGAAAACCACAGGCGTGACAGTCCTGAACCGCTGTTGGCAGATGCCCTGGGCTGCCTGCTCTCTCACTGCTTCTCTGCAGCAGCCTCAGGGATGCTGTGACTCCTTAGGGATGTGTCTCCATACCACACTGCCTTGCCAAGCAGCAAGCAGCTTGACTCTGATGCCACAAACCAGATGTCACTCCCTGTAATGTTTTCCATGTCCAGCCAAATTGTGGCAGCCTCGGGTTGGTGTGGAAAAGGTCCGGTCCTTGCCCAGCTGTATGGTGTGCAGATGCATGCACCAGAGAGTGAGTGGTGTTGATACAGTACAGAAATGCCTGCTAAGGGGTGACATCGTATTTTCATTGTGCTGCATGTCTGGACAGGCAATGGAACTAAAAGGAATGGGCTGGTGCTGTAATCCCAGAGTAAATCATAGCAGGCAGAGCTGGAAAGTCCTAATCCATCATACAAGACTCCTATCTTTAGACAGATACATCCAGGCTCAAGCTACAGGGAAGATAAGGTCCATGTTCTGTTCCTGACTGGACAGAAATGTGTGAGGCTATTTGGAAGGCACAGAAAAAGTTCTTTTATAATCTTATAAGTGTTGATGTTAAAACAGAAGATAGCAGTTCAGAGCCAAGGCATATCTTTCACAATCTTAAATACTGTTTACATCTTTCTGCTCTCTCCCTTTCTGGCTTACGCTAGCTTGAACTGATGGTTAAACTCATCTGAAGAATTTCCTTTCACATTTCAGCATTTGCTTTTTGTTTTTCCCCATTTCTATTTTTACTTTCATCAAGGCTGAGATTCAGGGTTTCTAAGCTGCTGCTTAAAACTGTCCCCCCACAACTCCCAGACAGGACAAATACCATCCATGTGCAGGAAGCTGGAGCCAAACTCAGGAACTATAAAATGCAGGCAAAGATAAAACCTTATAAAGAAGGAGTCTCTCAATAGGATTTTGACACTGTGGTGGCTCCTCTCAAAATGACTGGGAGATGAAAAAAGGCTAGACCTGGCTGGGAAAAAGGAGAGGTCTGAGGAAGCTATGATATCATGCTGCTTAAAATACAGAGTTCACATCTGGTCAACCCATTATAGACAATATATGGTAGCACTTTAAAAGGTACAGGGAAGGGTCAGAGGGCAAAGCCCATCACTAAATGATATGAGGAATAGGAGATGACACAAAAAAGGAAGAGTGCGGGCAGAGTAAAGAAAGAAAGAAAGAAACCTATATTGTCTGTAAGGAAAAGAAATTAATGGGGAATTTAATTAAAGCAAATGCAAATGATTGGGCATTGCAGGTGGTGAAGTAAAAGGTTATGAAATGATATTAAAGTATTCTCCTAGAAGGAAGGGCAGATATCCCAGGAAGATACTGGTGTCTGAAAGACCTCTCTGGTTTGGGGATTGCTGTGTGCTCATAGGTAGGGGTATGCATTTCCAGCAGTGCCTCATGAAGCCTTCACCCAGATGCAGCCACTCCATGGCTGTGCAGGACATGACCTGTTAAGTGGGAGAAGGGTCTCTGGTCCCAGTTCACTGCCCTGACCTTGGGCTCTGCTGTTCAAGCAGCAATCTGGGTACAAACCCAGAGAAAGGCATGGGGATATCAGAAAAGGAAAGCTGGATCAATGTAAGTCGGAGAGGGATGGAAGGGGAACAGCCTGGGGAAGAAATGGCTATGCAGGTCAGCAGTATGGGAGGAAGGAAAACAGAAAAGAGAGACAGGAAAACAGCTGGCAAAATGGGAAGAGGGTGATGCTGCAGGTGCAGGAAAGCAGTGTTAGAGCAAGAGATGGTAGGAATACGATGGAAGAAGCAGTAGAAAGACATGATGGAGAAGAATAGAGGAAGAAACTGGGCGGGGGTATAAGGGAAGGGAGCCTGAGATAGGTAAAGGAAGAGACATACAACACAATCAGTGGTGTAGGAGCAGCAGCAGGTGAGGAAAGCAGCACAAGGCATGTTTGGCCTGGGAGAAGGCAGAATAGAGTGTCTCTGGAATGTAGAAACAGCTTTTACCTATAGGAGAAATTTTAGCAGAATAAGTTTGGACTTTTTGTGAGATGTAGAAGAAAAAATAAGAGATTAGATCCACTATTCCCAGATGCTGCAGTATGCATCTATGTGGTACTCCATAGTGGCAAACAAATAGGATTGAGGCAAAGAACTTAATGTGTTCCAGAAGTGAGAGACAAAACAAGTATTTCTCTTCATCCTAATGGAGAACTGGGGTCCAGAGATGAGAGATAACCTGACCGAGGTCACTCCAGAAGGTTGCAGCAGAGCTGGGATGATAGCTGCAGGTTCTCAGGCTGTTCTAACTCTCAGCTGCCTAATCTTCAGGAATCTGGCTAGACACAATACAGGCTGTTATTTTAAAGAAACTCAGATAAAGAAATGTGTATTTTTAAATTGCAAAAGTGATTGTGGCTTTTCTCTCTTCTCTGTTGTTGCATTTTAAGGTGTGCTGGATGTAACAGCCTTGGGCTTTTCAATCCAATAACCTGTGCACCACTCATGGAAAGGAAAACTATGCCAAAATGGCTTGGGCATCTCAGAGTGGTGAACAGCTCTAATGGAGACTATTGTGCCTATAGCAAAAGCTCGAAGCAGCTTTCTCATAAATCTTACTTTAAAGCATTGTGTACTAATTTCTCAATAGTATGTGACACTGACTGCCTGGAAAATAAAATATGGAGTGTGACAGAATACAAAAGGGCTAAGCTACAGATTCATGAAACCGTTGCATTTTAAACCTCAATAGAGAGTCATATTTTCTTCTATTGTCTAAGAAAACATGTTTTTTCCTAATTGGCCAAAGTGGGATTAGAAGCTGTGAAAGCCATACACTTTATAAAGCCTTCTGGGAGTTTACAAAAGGCAGATATTTTCATGTACATCATCAGTGGAACTCCAAGTCATGCAGCTTCTCTGTGGTACAAACTAACAAAGAGTTGGAGAAATATGAGCACAGAGCTTCCCCATTTTCTTCAGTTTTCGGACAGTGGAGCTCATCCCTCCTTCTGTGCCACAGTAAGGACACCCTGGACCCCTAACATGAGCCCTTATCATGGTTCTCCCCCACCCTCTGTGGTTGCTTCTTGGAGTGGAGAAAATGTCAGTCATAGGATCATAGGACAATTCATGTGGGAAGAGACCCCAGGAGGTCTCAGGTAAAACCCCTTGCCCAAAGCAGAGTCAGCTATGGGATATGGGATCCTACCAGGTTGCTCAGGGCTTTGTCCAATCTGGTCTGCAGAGTCTCTCTGGGCAGCCTCTGCCACCACCCCACTGTACTCATGGGTAAAAGGTTTCTCCTTATATGCAGTCTGAAATTTTCATTTCAAGTTCTGCTTGTTGTCTCTTGTTCATCTGCCACACAGCACAGTGAACAGCCTGGCTCTATCTTTTTAGCAACCTCCCTGGGGGTTCTGTGGGGCTGCTGCTAGGTTCACATCCCAGGCTTCCTCTCCCCAGGCTGAATAAGTCCTGTTCTCCCACCTCTCCTGAGCAGGGCAAGTGCTTCAGGCCCCAGGCCTCTTGATGGCCCTCCACTGAACTCACTGGTTTGTCCATGTCTGCCTGATATTTCAGACACCAAATCTGGATGCCAGGTTAGATCCCTGTGGTACCATGCTTTGTACTGGCCTCCATGCAACCTGTCAAGTGCCATCCACTAAGCCTGATCATCCAAAGAGTTTCTCAGTCATCCCAACCGTAATGGTCCAATGAAGACATTAACATGACTTTTCAAATTTCCAGAGCACCTTCCACTGGGGAATGTTTCATACAGTAATGCATGGAGGCTCCTGCTTGGTCTGTGACAATAGACATCATTACTACCATTTTGGAGCTCAAAACAAAGACGTGGAATAAATTGATCTAGATCAAGAAAAGAGTCTTAGGCAAGATTAGGAACAGAACAGACAGCAATTGGCTCCTAGTCATAGTCTTGCACACAACTCTCTTGCACACAAATCACGGGTGTCCTTCCACAGGAAGATTTCATCTGCACGTATCTTATTTCACACAGAATACTGAGAGAGCCCGACACCAGTCAAAAAATCCCTGGTGCCTGCTCACAAATTTTGGAGTAATTTAAATCCCTAGTAATAAAAGCTGTATGCTGTTTATTTAGCCTGGCTCTTTTAATGTGCTGTTTGTTGTCTTGATAGTCTATGTCTTCTTCATATTGTAATCATATTAAAAGAGCATTCTTTTCCTGGAATAAAGAGGTAATGATTCACAAGAGGCATAATTATTCCATGCAGTGCAGGCAGGATGCTGCAGAAAGAGCCGTCTTCTTTATGCGTAAGAGGCTTTTATTGCAAGTGTTCTACACAGTAATTAAATTCCTTTGAATGAGGAGGCTAGATTGGATTTTCTTTGGTTTATTGGGAGGAGTCTGAAAAGCAAGGTATTTAGCTCAATCACTATATAATTTTGGCATCTGTTGGAGGTTAGGGAGAAAGGTTCAGGGTGTCTGATTCCCATTTCTCTTACATGTTGTGTTAGCTGAACTCCACTGAATTCAGTTGAATTACACCCTATCTGAATTTGTGTGAGAATCAAGCTCAAAAACCCCTAGCAGGAAACAGCAGTAGACCTGAAAGTATGCTTTAAGAATCCAAATAATCTAAGGGAAAAAAGCCTTGCTAAAGGAAAGTTACTTGCAGTTTCAAAGGCAAGTGTCCAAAAGCGAGGAAACTTTACATTTACAGCTTTCCCTCAAATCTGATGTTTGCCTTATGGCGAGTCCAGTCTTGGCCCAAAGTGGGACAAAGTTTTGAAAGACAGCAGCAAGAAAATAAAAAGTCAGGCAATCATGTAACAAAAATCTGTTCTGTGGCTTAACACCCAAGCCAGGATGCTGGCATGGCACAACTCTTTAGTATTTGAGTTGTCGAACTAAATCATGTTTGTTTAACATCAGCTACGGTACACAGCTGCCAAGTAGGTTTTGGGTTTTCTTTTTAAAGCAAAAGAGTAAAAATGTAAATTAAAAGGAAAACTCTGCTACATACAGCCTCAACATCTATTAGCAATGTAGTTTCTGTCTTACGGCAGGAATTACAGCATGAATTCTTGTTATTCAATAAGGCTATGTCAGGAGGAGGGTGTTGCTCAGGCAGGGAAGATGGTGTGTGACACCCTGGGGGTAATTTCACCCTGCTTAGATGTCTCTGGAGGGAGCATACGCATGATGAGGAAAGTGGACTTTTCAACAGCTCAGAGAAACATCTTGGGGCAATGGAAGGCACTTCCCTAATCTAGGGGCTCCCTGCCTGCCAGGTGTTAACACCCAGTGGGAGTGGGAATCTCTAAAGCGCAGATTGCCAGTAGCGTTCTGTGAAGGTTGGGATCTTAGAGAGGTTTCCAGGAGCTCTGCTGGTATCCCAGTAGTGATAAACCTGGGGCTGAGTGAGAGGAGGGCTGGTTTTGCAGGGAAAACAGCAGTGGGAACGAGGAGGAAGACCTTTGATAATCTTTTGATGAAGACAAAAAAAAAGGCAAATAGGAAGGAGCTTGAATATCGATGCCTGTTAGGAGGAGACTGGGGCTAACCAGAGGAGGACAATGACATGAACTTGGAAGTGACTGACCTGGACCTAGGTCTGAGAAGAACTGGCAAAAAGAAGTCTGCACACTGCAAAACCTTAGACTAGACCTGCCTCATGCCTGTCCATTAGACCCCAAACCCCATAGGGGAATATAATTCTCTAAAATAGGTCCTTAAGTGCAGAATTTGGTTTATTATGAGGAATCTGAAAAGCAAGGTATTTAGCTCCTACCTAGTGTGAAAAGTACAATGCAGAGGAGAGGAACCATAGCAATGGTCTGCAATCATCTGTGATGTCAGCGTGCTTGTCCGAACCCAAGTCAGGTCCAAGTGACTCCCTTACACATATATGTCTGTGATAAACCTTGGGTGTACTCTTCAGTCATCCTTGCAGGATACCAGGCCTGATGGATGTCTGTGGCTGAGGATACTTCTGATTCATTCTAATTGCAGCCAGAATGCTTTGGTTTATTACCTTCACTCCCTCCTACTGGCTGCCAGGCATGAACCCAACAAACTTGTCCCATTGTCCTCCCCTGCCTCTTTCCTTTCAATTCTCTAGTCTTGGTGGTATTCAAGGAGCACCATGAGGCAAATGGGACCCACCAGTCCGTGGCCCAGGACTTTACAGAGGATATGCTGTAAGCTGACATGGATGACTCACATTAAGCCATAGTTTTCCTGTTGTGACTCTACTGACCTCTGAGTGGTTGTGCTTCCCTTCATTAATTCTTAGCAAGGATCCCTCTTGGAGCCAGCTATCTGTACAGAAAGTTGGAAATGGAGCTATACTTTTTGATCAAAGAAAAGGGAATTTTGAAAAAAAAAATTCACAGACTGAATTAAAACTGGTTTTGTTTTACCGATGTTTCTTTTGTGTCTGGACTTCCTGAGTAGAAACAGTTATACCTGAGGACTACCTGGTTGATCCTGCAAACGGGAAGCAATACAGCCTGGATCCTGCCAATGCTGCCTTCGGTTGCATGGGTTCCATGTACACTGTGCGTCAGAGTCCTGCAGATGGACATCCTGCTGGAGGCTCCTCTTCCTCCTGTAGCCATCATCCTGCTCAAATGTCTTCAGGGGGGTCCTCATCTACTGGCTTGCGGCATCAGAATTCCAGCCCAACAAGGAATGGGGCCTGTCTTGAAGGAAATAGAAGTGGTAATAAAACATCTTCCATTTAGTGATGTGCTATGCAGGTGCTGTACTGGAATCTCAACTCATTCCCAAATTCGCTAGAAAATTAGTGAGGTAGTTCTGTGATAGAATCCATCCAGACCACTCATGCTTCCACTTAGAAGGAGAAATAATAACCTAGGTAAACACAAAATCAATCTGTTCATCATTAAATAAAAAGGTGAATGTTTCCTGAAGCTGTTATTATGTAAAGATATGTATTATGTATAATTGTGTGGCAATCACAACTGTTATTATCAACTTAGAGATATAAATATTAATATATAAAGCTCTCCTCCTCATTGATTGATACTGCCTACCGGCAGGTTACTTGTATGACACCAGCTGTGTATAAGATATGATGCAGAACAAACCCAAATATTAGTGCCTACCTTAAAGCATTTTCGCAAAAGGTTTTGCTTCCAGTGTGTGGCCCATCCTGCCCCTTTAATCATGAACTAAGACAGATTTTGCTTGAAAAAGACTCCTCAGCAGAACATGTATTTTTTGAAATAATTTAGCTCACTGCTCAAGGCTCTTTTGTTCTTCAGGGAGCAAAGTCATAAGAAGTTTATCTGCAAATGCAAGAGATGCCATGGGAACCACTGCATTCAGTGACTCTTCTTTTTCCCTTTCTTTGTATTTTTGTCCAGTTACACTGCTAGGACTTATATTTACTGGGTCAGTTGCTCTGCCCATCAGCTATAGTTCCTATTAACCATGATTTTTTTTTTTCCTCTAGAAATTACCCAAGTTCATCAAACGGGTTAGCTAATTCACTGAGCTTCCCTTAACTTTGTTTGCATTTTCCAAGTTCTCAATTAGCAGGTCTTTATCAGTAGTGATTCCAACAGTGTCTTCACCTTTACTAATTATTCAAACTTCATTTATGCATTTTTCATTTTGAAGATAGATCTAACAAAGGAGTTGAATGTCTCAGCCATTTTTAAGTCATTAATTTCTTTCCTTCCTCATTTATTAATGGAGTCTACCATCAATCTAGTGTGGGTTTTTTAGAATCTTTATATATTTGCAGAAGCCTTTCTGGTTCCCCTAGTCCCTTTGTCTACCATTAGATCATTACATTGTCTTTTTCCCCTTGCATTGTCCCTGGAAACTTCAAGTGATTCTGCATATTCTTGCTTGGAAGCCATTCCAGAACCTCTTTCTTTTTCCTTTTCTTAATCTTCACTTAATTCTTTCAGTACCCCTCACCTCCCCAACACCTGTATTATTTCTTGTTCCTGAACTTTTGCTATTTAATATTTTAGAGCATTTTTCTTCCCAAACATGTATTATCCTTGTATTCACTTGTTTATCTAAGTCTGCCTTCTTAAATGCTCAATAACTACCCAAAACCACCATTCACTTTGCTATTATTTTCACACACTTGTTTCCCTGGTTTACCCCTGCATTAGTCTGTTATAGACACCACTGGTAAGTGTTTGGTTCTCATGATTTTTTCCTTTACTTACAGAGTCAACTTTACTTAAAGCAAATTAGATAGTATAGAAATGCACTACTGCAAACAAGTTGTAAAAGGTCATCACTAGGAACTGGTGGCCTCAGTTACAAAGAAAAGGAAATGAAAAGCCACTTTCAGATCTTGTTCAGTGCCTCTCAGGCTGCCATAATCAGGTGCTGGAAGGACAAGAGGCTTAACGTGCCTCCTACTGCTTCCTTAGAGCCTCCTAGCAGAACTGGGACCCTTTTGTCAAGCTTTATAGTTGGCAGCTGTGAGAAGCCAAGACTTAACAATGTTTTTACTTACTTGCTTTAAAAATCTTTATCATTCTGCTTGATATCACTCATTATCTCTTTGTAGTATATGTGAAGAGCCAGGGCAGTTCAGAGCAAAGGTCTGTCTAGCCACACATCCTGTCTCCACCATGGAACAGCTGCGTGCCCCAAGGAAAAGGATAAATGGAGAGGTGGTGCACTACCCACTACCCTTTCTGCCCTCAGAAATTTGTGGCTCAAGGACTTCCTGAACCAGAGGTGGCGGATTCATGTTTAGTAACACTTCATAGATTTGTCTTCCCTGAATCACTCAGTGGCTTATTGAATACTTTGTGCATTTCAGCACACAAAAAATTTCCATGCTTAAAAATGTACTGTGTGCAGAAAACTCGTGGTATCAGGGGATGGAAACTATGTTCAAGAGCCTGAAGCCTAAAATCAGAGCGTCTTAAGCTTGTTCAGCTGCATTACTTTCCCTTCTTGTTTCTGATTCTGAATGTCACCGTTTCTCCGTCTCAGCCAATGCCTTGTGAAAGCTCTGCATGGTCCTGAGCATGAAGCTAAGCTTCAGGAGACAGCTCCATCTCTCTTTTTGTGACTTCCCACAAAGCCCACAGTCTACAAAATGAAAGGTTGAAATATGGCACATATTTTCTCCAGAACTGAACCAACAAAAAAGTCATAGAGTGGTCATGCAACAGGCTTTGAAGGTTCCTGTATTTCTCTAGCTTAAAACTTACTAAAGCACTTTGAGGAGCAAAGAGGAAGAGATTGTGTTCAAACCAGGCATCCATGACATGTATCTCTAAAGCAGTTACAACTGACTTGAAGCTGTTATATATAATACTTGGGGTTAATAGGACCCATCCCAAAACACCTTAGTATTTTTTTATGTGACAAGTATTTGACACTTGCATAGCCTCGATCCTCTGGAATCTCTGTGTCATTTGGCCAGCTCAACAGCAAGGGCTTGCTAAAACTGAAAGGTATACAGTGTACATAATTTAAATGGTTATGGTTTCATTGATACTGTTGTGTTTTTTTTTGTTTTTTTTTTTATTTTTTAACAATTTATTAGTCCTGGTATCACCCACTGTAGATTAGGATCTACCCATACAGAGATGGGTTTCCTGTCAAGGTCTCTAACAGAGGGAATAGCAATCCCCTGTGCTCCACCCATGTATGGCAGCACAAACAGCCAGTGCACATTTGTGCCACCACCATCCATCACGTTTCGTCTGATCCACTCAGCTGCTTTCTGGAGACTCCAGCAGAGTCTCCTGTAGTCCGTGGCAGTAGCCAGGTCCTCTGAGACAGAGGAGAGCCACTTGCTCTCAGACACATCAGGTACTTTTCTGTGGCTGTAATGGGCAACACAGTGAGATCCATGAAGTCAAGGTGCTCACACAGTCATGACAATATCACTTCCAGCATTAAGACACTTTAATGTTTCCAGTCACAGACTGGTTTCACCTCTTACTCCATTTGCCATAGTGTCAGCTCTGTAACACTGCAATCTCACCAGAGTCCTACAAAGCATTTCCTGGTCCTCCTTAAAATTAGAGACCGTATTTCTTCACAGCTATCATATTTTCACCCACCACGTTGCTTCCGCTTCTACTGGCAATCCCAGACTTTTAAAATACACATCTTTCTGCTATTGCCTTAATGCAATTACACTGGAGTTTGATTACTGCCTTCACAAAGTCTCTCTTGCAAAAGTCTTTGGAATCTGCGTATGTTTTTCTCCTTTCTAGGCATAATTTATATGTTGCTGAATCATAAGTAAGCAAAGATGAGTAAGTGGTGCATGCCAGTCTCTGTTCTTATCCTCTTCAGTTTGTATACTTACAAGGCAGGGATGGGCAGGACTCATTAAAAAGAGGAAGAATTTATCTCTGAAACTTTGAATCAGTCCTATTTATTTAGGGATAGTTATGAAAAATATCTTGCCTTATTTATCATGGTGGGCAAATATAATGGAAAAAACCATAATCATAAAACATATCTCATTGCATAGCAGAACATGTCTTTCAAGTGGAATGGATGAGATTAAACCTCAAAGCTCTCATTAATGTGATTGGAAGCTTGATGCCTAATTCTCCTTGATTATGCTAAAAAATTCAGAAAAAAAAAATAAAAAAGATCTATTTCAGAAAGCCAGTTGGGGCTGCTAACAGATAAACATGCACTTTCCTGTCATCATTTGCCAAACTGAAGCTTTTAAATCAGGGAAGGAATAGTCAAGGACATCATAAACCTTTTCAAGCCTGCTTACATAACAGACAAAGCCTTTATCCCAAGTACGAAGAATTGTGTGTTCAACCACTATATAGTAACCTTAACCTTGCCCTGTAGCTTGTTATTTTTATGTAAATTTTATTATCCAATATTAGCAGTTAATTATTATCACCTGAGGGTCTTTGTTATAGAGGCAATTTTGCTTGTTAATGCATATATTTCCTGAAAACGTTTGGGGGCACAGGGTTAGAAATTTCTGTTTTTCCGGAATAATGCTGCAAGCACCTTGTGGGAACTAGATCCAGCACCTCCCCAAGGCAAAGGAGCTGCTGATGGCATTGTGAGCCTCACTGTTGGGTACCATTTCTTCAGCAAATAGAGCTTGCCTGCTAATTTTTTAGGACATTTACAGTCTGAAAGTTTTGGTGCGTTCAATGAGCTGCCTTTTTTTTTTCCCACTACAAAACAGAGGCAAAGTAAGAAAAGGCCAAATAAATATTTAACGCCCATGGCCACATCTCGTGCAGCTGGATGCTGGGCTGCGTCTGCAGCGGGTGGAGGAGCACCTGCGATGTTTCATCCCCACACGGTGTGTTCCATGCTGTAAGTGGGAGCAGCTGCTACCCTGGTGGGACAGGGACTCTTCTCCGATGCACTGCAAGGCTGAGGACACCAGCCAGGTGGTGCTTGACATGTCCTGCAAATGCTGGCCAGTGCAAATGGACGCGTTAAACCCAATCTTCTTTGCAGAGCTCTCTGCTGACCATGGCTCATCAACCCCCCCAATGCTCATAAATATCCTGTAATTGTATCGTCCCAGATGCCCGCTTTTCTGATACCTCTCCTCCCACTTGGCATGCCATAGATTTTTAGAAAAGTGGCTTCTACAAAGCCTTCCTTTTGTCAATTTTATAGTCTGAGGTGGTTTGTTTTTAAAATAACTCCCATTTCTCTGCGCCTTTGAGGGTCTGCTACTTCTGCTTAGTTTCAGTAGATCTGCTGCTCCTTATTATCTGCTCCAGTGCAATCAGAGAGAACCTTTTAAAATTTCATTCCCACCCCCTTCCCTTGAGGCAAAGAAATCATTTAGGCCTGCAGCAATATTAAAGTTCATCTGTCACTCCCTTTCCACTCTTATCTATCAATGACTGTACTCCCTCTGGGCTCTGTTTGTTTGCCAAGAACATATTTAGGGAGTCTGTTATTTGTCTTTCCTTCTTTTGCAGGTTTAACTCCATCTTAGCATTTTATTTCCTTGTCACACCTCTGCAGCCATTTGGGTGTTGGCCCTCTCTTCATTCTCCTTCTCAGGAAGGTCCTGAGGTGAGTGGCAGAGAAAAGCCTGTGTGGAGTGAAAACACAGACCAAGCCAGGCCACGTCTTTCTCTCAGCTTCACTTGGCTTTGGCCACTGATGTGGTAATTCCAGCTGTTTCTGTGCAGGCAATGGTCTCAAGTGGGATGCCCAGAGACTTTCCCCTGCAGAGGAACCTCTTCACTGTTCTTCCCCAATATCCTTGAGGCAGGAGGGGAAAGTGCTTCCCTCTGATTACCTAAATTTCCATATCCCATTCCATTAATTTGACAAATTTTTGCCACCTGTCAAAAACAGGAAATTGGATTTGACCTAGATTATGATCTCTAAAAATAATTATTGGTCGCAAGCACTCCCATCTCTTTGTAATCTGAGTATTCATTATCATCTTGATTAATTCTGATGACAGGATGGCATAGGATACCCTGGAGACATGAGACTTCCTCATTTATCTAATTCTTAGGTTAAGTGCGAACACCTTCAGATAAGAAAAAATGTATAGCACCTGCCCCGCTGCCATCAAACACTTTCATGCTTAATATAGTCTTTCAGCAAACTGGTGGTATTGAAACAAACCCCGTGCCTTTGTGAAGACATGAAATGATCTATTTTCTTTTGTAAATAGAGAAATTACACTCAAATGGGTAAACTAAAATGTTAAAAAAGCCAAATAAATTAAGCAGCAAAATAAATTCTAAAATATATGGAAAACCAGATTGTTTCCAAACTCACCAGCTACAAATTGATATTTGGCCACAAACTGGTGGTATCCCAGTTTTATTAATAACATTTAAAGATAGCCCCTTTTACACAAGTAAAATAACAGATCTTAATTCATGAGAAAGCAGAGGATAATCCAGGACTCGATACTAGGTAGGTAAATAAAGTAAAAAAATATTTGAAGAATTAATATCAACACATAATTCTTGTTTTTATATTATTATGTTATACCTCAGGTGGGGATTTGATAGGGTTATCTTCACCTGCTAGGGCCTGTAAGAGTTCTAGCCATGTAGTCTCTTTAGAAAGGTCATTTATGCATTTGTCTTTAAGAAATCAGATTTGTGCTATTGATTGCTAGATTGTGAAGGAATGAACAGATTCCTCCTGTCATTTCAACCTTCTGTTTTCCTCCCCCTTCCCTTCATTACAGGTACTTCCAATACCTGTGAAGGCTCCCAGCTGCACTCGAGTCTCTCTGCTACCCTTTGCCCTTTCCTGATATTGTATTTCTGGAAGGATCAGGTTGCAGGCAAGAGTCACTGAGCTCCAGGCTGCTCTTTTATGCCCAGTGTGAATCGCAGGATAAGCCCTCTGGGCTTTCCTTACGTTTATACAAATTAAAGGGAAAAAATGGGATTCTCAGCAGCGGCATGACATCTCCCCTGAGCAGGTTATGGTAGTAGTATAGAAACTCCTGCAATACTTTGCACACAGCCAAACCTTTGTCTCCTCCCTCTATTTTCCACCTAGTTTGCAAAAGCCTGTTTTTCTCCCTGACCTTTGGTTTGAGGTGCTGTAGTGCCCAATACCTTCACACATCAGTTGGCATTCAAACCACCGACAGATCATGAAGGGGAGAAATACTCTCCCCTCTATCTCTCAGACAAGTTTCAGTTCTCCCGCTTGTCCCTGACAAAGTTCCTAAATGTTACTGATGATCCAGGGGTTGGCCAAGATTACCCTGTTCATTTTACACTCTTTGTCTTCATTGTTTCATGCCAAAGGCTCCAGATGGTGTCTGTACCATTGTGTATTGCATTTATTTTGTGAGCAGAGCCCAGGGTCGCCTGAGTCCATATGAACACCAGTCCTTGCTGTCTAATTAAAAAGACCTGCGGCTATTCCTTGTCCTTTATATCCAGAACAGTGACTTAGCAAATGAGAGTGCAATTATCATGATATTTACATTCCATCCCATTATGAAGCCCATCAACCAGATTTGCAAATTCATAGCACTACTGCTTTCTGGAGTTCATCCTGAGTAACTGCAAAATATACCTCATTACATTATACTGTGAGATGAGCATAGTGGCAAGAAAAAAAGGGCCAATGTGCACATAAAACCATTATTGGGCATATATGGGCAAAGTCTCAGCTAATGTAAATCAGCAGAGCTCTATTGAAGTCAATGAAATGACAACCTACATAAACCACAAACCCAGCCCAGTACATTTGCTCACATGCATTAGAATCGTGTTTTGAGTCACGCATGAGGATTCGTATACATCTAGTCTGTTTCTATAAGCTCAGTATTTCTCTGGAAAGCTCATCCCTTCTCTCCTCAGCAGTTCTGATTGCCTCTTGTCTACCTGGGGGCTTCTCCAGGCTCCAGTTTAGGTACCTGTGGTCTCCCTCCACCTGCACTCTTCTGTTTCATTTCTAGTCTTCTGTAGTGTTTGCTTGCTTACCATTTGCACATCTCTCATTAAAAACTGGGCCTTGACAGAAAGAGATGAGCAGATGAGGGCAAGTAACATTTTATACATCTGTATGCTGCTGCTTGCTAGGGCAAAGTTTGCTTGATGTGGATATAAACAAACAGGAAGAGCTTTCCTGTAACCTAGCATAGTATAGTTCTTGTCATAGTGAAGCAGCATAAATGAGGGTACAAATTATATTGAGGTGGAGATTCAGATTTATAATTCTGCAGAGACTAAGAATAAAAACATAAATGCACTTTCACTCCAATGTGCCTTTATTCACTTGATTTAAAGCTACAGCAAGCTGAAGTGACCTTAAATCATCCAGGGCTTATACCATTAAAAAGTCACATGTGCAATGTTCATCTTCACATGTTTAGTAACTTTCCAAATCAGCATTCATTGGAGACCATCAGCTTTGTGAGAGACTAAGATTAGGAGGATATGGACTGGAAACCTTCCTTTAAGCTGTAAGTCTGGATATCTGAATGCAAAGGAAAAAAAACCTATTTGCTAAATCCTGATTTTATCTTCTAGCCTTTGCATTCAATGGCAAACTCCTTTGTTTAGTGCTGAAGAATTTTCTCTCCAGGTGGGAGGGTAGCATCTTCTTGAGCCAAGATCCCTGCTGCTTGAAGATCAGACAGCAGGGGCAGCTCGGTTTAAGAGCCTGGCAGCTGGAACATTTTTCCTTCCCCGGCAGGAACTTGAGGGTTTCATGTTTTTTAACGCAATTCGCCAGCTGGGATTGTGTTTTCTGATAAGCAGTCAGATAAGAAACCACTCCATGTCTCCTTTTCTCCTTACTTCACCATCTCAGGCTGATATCTGCACACTCGGGTCCAACATCCAATGCCACATTGGGGCTGCCACACCCCTGCATACTCAAAAACCAAGGAAACTGCTTTGTGCCATTGTAATCTGCTGCTGTGGGCTTTTTTGTACCAATAGCCTCGAGTCCTTCACCAGAACAAGATGCAGCTCGACCATCAAGCAAGAATCCTTTGACCTGGACGGTGGATGATGTGGTTTGGTTTGTGAAGGATGCAGACCCCCACGCTTTAGGTCCCCACGTGGAGCTCTTCAGAAAACACGTATGTAGAAGGCTGCCCTTACCACTTCTGGGTAATTTAAGTCCCAAGAGATAACCAGTGCATGTCTCACATGTACTCTCAGCTGCCTTTGGCTGCTACAGGCAGTGTTTGTGCTCAATCAGGTTGAACACAGGGCCCTGCGAGGGTGGCTCTCTGAGGGACTTGTGCTGAGGAAAATTCACTTATCCCTTGAGAAGGTAGTCAAACACTGGAATGGGCTTCCTGGAGAGGTGGCCAATGCCCCAGCCCTGACAGTGTTAAAGAGGCTTTTGGAAAGTGCCCTTAATAGCATGTTGTAATGTGGTCAGCCCTGAATTGCTCAGGCAATTGGACTAGATGATCACTGTAGGTTCCTTCCAACTGAAACAGTCCTATTCTGTGCTATTCTATGATATACTATGCTATTCTATCCATTTATCCTTCAATGGGGAGACCCTAACAGTGTCTTTATAAAATGTTCACTATTTGTTCCCAACTACTAGAGCATAAATTGTTTCTATGCCAAGCCTACAAAGAAAGAAAGCACTGAGGATCTGGTGCTCATTTTTCATTGTCAGATTGGCACAAAACCCCCCTCATCTCAATGACAATTTTTTTCACAGGATGTCTATGATTCTTCTCTGAAGACCATTTTTTATGTGTCTCTAGATATTTAGCAGGAGAAACCTAAAACAACCAAGCTTTTAATCCTTTTCCCCTCAGTATTATGTAACTACATAACCAAATTTAACAGACCTGCTGACTCACTGGAGGATATGGTAGTTGCTTTTGTGATGCAATCTCCAGTGATGGAAATTATATTATTCATAATTAGTAAAGAGGAAGACTGTAAACTCATCTGATCTGAAATTTCTTGTTCTGCTGCTTCACATGAAGTTGGCACCGGTGTATCTATTAGCATCTTTGGCCTTCTCCATCTGTCTTTGATCAATTCAGTCTGACCATGAGAAATGGATTTTATTGTAAAAATGACTTGTTTGTGTTCAGCTGGAGGTCATAACTTAGAATGTAAGTGCCTGGACCTGGGTCTAAATGAGAGTTGCTCCCCAGCCCTGAGTCCTGAACAGCACTCCAGGTGCTGCAAAGCAAACGAGAGGGTTTGGTGACTAGACCTCACTCCTTGCCATGTGCCAGCAACAATAGGTAGGAATGTGGGGCTACAGACAACAGCTGAGGGAGACAAATTATGGACTTTCAACTACACTCTGGATGCAGGATTTCCAGATACTGAGGAGAGGAGGTGACTGAGGAGCAGATAAAAATGAAGATGAACACAGGCCTTAGTGTCTGCTTACCCTAAGAAGGTATTGAGGTCATCTGCCATTCTGTAGACAGGCCTGTGGCACGAGAGCAACAGCAGGCACAGTGGTGTCAGGGCCAAATCTGCAAGTACAGGTCAGGTGCTGGCCTACTTTTCCTGCTTTCTGCAGAGAAGTCAGATCTGCCTTCTAAGTTGATAATGAAAACATGGCCTATTTTGGTCATGTGGGCAACCAAGCAGACAAACAAACCACCTTCAGATTTGAAGTAACTTGCTTCAGAATGAGTTTCTGAGAGTACCAGAAGGGGCTGTGCATCATGCAAGGCAGAAATATGTACATCCCAAAGGAAAAAAAATACCAAACATTTAATGTTTGTCTTGTAAATATGAAGAGTGCAAAACCACTAGTTTTTTCTAGTTTCCACTTGTAGCAAAGTATGGCACAACATGCTTTTATGTAGCAGCAGGGCAGTGGCACAGTACAGGCAATCATGGGCCAGCTGCACTAGAGCATGCCATGATACTGCAGCTGCTCTATGACTGAAGAGATCAAGCTAAATTACCACTAAAGACTGTCCCTGTCATCCTTTGCTGCACACCCAGCACCCATAGGCTCTACTTATCATTGGTTTCCTGGTAAAATACGCCACAGGTGTGAGAACCTGGGTATGATTGCCACACAACTCAATTCAATTACACCTTTGAGTTATATATGTCCCTGCAAATTTTCAGCCTTCAAACCTCATCTGGATTAGCACAAAGACCCCGGGGTGAGAGACAAGTGATTAGTCCATTAACCTCAGCCATATCTTCCTGTATGTTCAATATTTATGTGAAGAGGGTGCATAATTTACTTAGAAGCACTTACTGTCATTGACAAGGCCCAGCTATTGCCCGAAATAGTTGCATTGGTAATCAACTCATCTGAGTTATGACACTGGCAGGGGGAGGCTGGTGGGACCAGCAGGAAGAAAAGGCTGGAGGATGTATCCTGCATGCAGACAGTATGCTTTCCCACTGCTCTATTTGGGTGTTGACCTCAGTCCCCGGAGCCAGCTTTTCCTACATGCAGCCCACATCCTTCACTGGCACAACAGGTGCTGCAGGATGATCTGGCTCTGTCTCTGCTCTTTCCACCAGGAGCAGAAGCTTTTCTACTTGCCAAGACACCCAAGGAGCTCTGTCACAGGTAGCTCTTGAGAGTGTCTACCAGAGACTGAGAAACATCCTACTAGCTCCCCTCCACTGTTCCCTGCTCCCTCACCATGTCTGTGTACCAAGGAGAGCCAAGCTCATTGATGACAGAGCTTTTGGTCTCATGGAAAGGAGCCATCGGCCTGGCCAGGGACCTTGTAGCAGCATGGTGCACCATGCAGTGCTCCTTCAGCAGGAAAGGGTTGGTAGAAGGGAAATGGCGAAGTGGAAAGAGTTACACTGGGAATTATCAGGTAGAAAACTCAAGCTGGAAGGGATTGAAGGAATGTTATGGTCTGACAGTTTAATTATGGCCAGTGATTGGCAAATGCATACCTGAAGGGGACAAAAAACTTTGAGTTTAACATATTTGAATAGCTACTCATCTCTCACAGTGCTAGACATTAGATTTATGAGCACGTGTCTTTCTCCAGATCTTGATCTCAAGTGTCTGAGCACTGACCACTGAGCTGCCACTTGCAGGTGGTGCTCCTGTTGCAGGTGGTGGCCTTACTGGGGCTGGTGTCTGTTCATGACACCGTAGAATACCAAAGAAGGGAAAGACATGTCTATATCTATATCCTAAGCATGATATAGATCCTGAAATCTTTGATTTTACTTAGATTTAAGTGCTTAAACACCCATGAAGGTGGGTACTTTCATCTTACTAAAAGAGAAAGAGGTGTCCCTCAATCTGGGGGACATCCACCACTGGCTGCAATTCTCCTTCGCATGGCACAGAGCTTGTTTAGGGGCTACTCTGCTTTTTGAACAATATCCTCAGAACAAGTGCTGCAAGAGGCCAGCACAAACACAGTATTACTCATTCATGCAGGAGGAAACTATATATTCATATCCATGCTATCATGATTTCACAGCTCATATGTTTTCTGTGTCCATTGTCTTGCAGGAACATGATAATGATCTCCCACAATATTCTGACTTGCAGTGTTCCAGATCTCAGTGCATGTGAAACAAGCTAATTGCACTGATGGCACTGTATTTTACCAGCTCCTAACCTGGCTCAAGATCTTCTGGTGGGGCTATTGCAGATGTGGGGACCATGCTATCAAATTCTTCTTTTTTAAATTATTTTTAAAACGGCTGACACAGTAATACTGTAAATAAGTCAAGCCAAGAATCTGCACAGAGACATGGCTAATATGGGATATTTAATTGGATATAAATGCTCCCTTGGGCATACTGTTGTCATCCAGTTTAATTTTGACCCCTACGCAGTAATAATAATGGAAATAATAAAATGCTGAACTCAACATCTAGAAACAGCTGTCTCTGCACCTAAACCTTAACAGTGTTTTCGCCCTATAGCACCACAGTTAGAGGAGATCTTTTTTTATTTCTTATGCAAATAGTAATTATACATAACACTTATTCTTACTTTACCTTAGCTTCCTTAAGATAATGGGAAAGAGAGGGAAGGTGAAGAGGGTTTCTATTATGGATAGAGTGGGGGTTGCAAAATGAAGACCATTAATTGATTGAGTTAATCAGAAAGTGACCTTAACTGCTCATCAGCTAAATCACCTACTGAATGGAATAATAATGATCAGGGCAAATTAGGATCCATAATATTGCTTAATAAGTAGACAATGGATTAGAGTGGAAAGATCTGACCATCAAAATCACAGAATACAATATATATAGCATTAGAGTGTGTGTATGTGTGTGTGCATATGTATGCATACTTGTGATGTTTTAGCTCTGATGGTCCAAGTATGTAAGCATGCTGGATACCATGGGGAGGGCAAGTACTTTTTAGCAGATCCACTAATATAGTCAAGAAAAAAGAGACTGGGTCCAAGGAGGGACAGTATAGCTGAAAGCTTCTGTGTTCTGCAGGTCATAGTGAAAGAGAACTACGTGTGAACTACTCTGTGCACTACGGCTACCTTGTGCTCAGTACAGTACTTTGCAATTTCACAAGGTTGTCAAGCCAACAGATCTGGGGTAAACAACTGAATTTTGTGGCAATTTCATCCATTTACATGGGAGATAAATTAAAATTTAACAAATTTTATTAATAAATGCAATGAAATAAGCAAGTTACTGCTGTTTTCAATTTAAGAAAAGAATCCATATATATATATGGAAAGGTGTATATATATATGTGGCATATATATATGTGGCATATATATATATATGGTATGTACATGTATATAGACGCCCCACTGCATGTAAGCATACTGGAGATAGGTGAAACATGCAGATAGCAAGGGACAAAGCTGGAACTGAGATCGAGAGGTGTGCTGTCAGCAGTTCCCTGGCCACATCCCTCTCTCTCCATCACTCATTCCTTTCTCTCTAGGCTTTTCTAAGAACTGGGTTCAGAGCAACCCTGATTTTTAAAAAAATCTTCCTTTTAGTTGCAAAATAATTGAAAACCTAGAAAAATCTTAAAGTTCCTTGGAGAATAAAAAGTAGTATTTAATTAAACTCTCTTTTACATCTTCCTCCTAGCATACTTCAGATTTCAATTTTTTTAATGAAATTTCAAAATGCATGGCATTTCAGCTACCCCTAAAAGACATGCTGTTACTAATTCACCTTGTTTAGTGTGTCAGACTGCAGTGGGGGAAAGGACGTTAACACATTTGATTCTCTTTCTCTCTTTTGAAACCAGGAGATTGATGGCAATGCTTTGTTACTTCTGAAAAGCGACATGATCATGAAATACCTAGGGCTGAAACTGGGACCTGCACTGAAACTCTGTTACCACATTGATAAGCTCAAGCAAGCCAAGTTCTGACAATTTCTTGAACAACAGAATCTGAGCTAAATCTAGATGGAAAACTAAAGGTAACATATTGCCTTACAGAAATGCATTCATTTGCAGATTGCTTTTCCCTTTTTTTTAACAAAGACTTGGTCTTTTTTAACATTTGTGCATTGTCACCTGTTTTTAATCCAACGGGATCTTTTGTGCTGCTTTGTGTTAATAATATGCCAAAAATTATATAATTACAATAATTATTTTGTATCATCAATATTATTATGATTATAGTAAGTCCTATTTTTGTAATCAGAAGTGGAAAATCAAAACCAAACGTAGTTACAGCATATGCTGAGGACTGCCAAAAGACAAATGAAATGTTCCTCACTTGCCATGGTTCCATCTCGGATGAGTAACCGCTGACCTGCATCGGCTGGGCACCAGCTACACTGTCCTTGCTCGAGGACCGAAAAAGTGCAGCATTTGGTCACCTACTGTCTGATGGGAGCTGTCTTGCACTATCTGGAAAACTTGAATTATTCACTTAAAAAAAAAAATTAAAAAAAAAATTTAAAAAAATAAAAAGAGAAAAAAGACAGAAAAGAGAGTTTAAAAAAAAAAATTAAGAAAGAAAGAAAATAGCGAGGGAAAGGATTTTTTCCCAGCTAAGGTATTTTTCCCCGCTAGAGGGAGCAGCTCTAGCAAACTTGTGGCTGGAGCTATGATGCCGTTCTGTGTGATGAGCTTTGACCACCATGACTCTCAAAGCGAGCACATCCGTAAGTACCGCCAAGGAATCACAGACTCCCAGCAGGATAAGCGCGTTACCATTTACAGATAATTAATTCAAGAAAAGCCCAAATGCAGAGAGTGTTTCTGACAGGATGTTTCCCGTTACACCAAACAGGGGGTGGACAGCTCCCACGGTGTCTGGCATGCACAGCTGTCAGCTCCCTTCCCCGAGCCGTTACAATCTGGCACACAGTTTGTGGCACTCCAAGAAAAAAATTCTGGGCAGCATTTCTGGGTTTTCGTTTGCACCGTGAAAAAGAGAGGGAGCCGGGTGGGAGTGTTCCTCATGAGGACCCGAGCACATCTCTGCAGTTTGCAATAATGGTCAGGTCCAGCACAGATGCTGTAGGGTTGGTTTCTGATTGCACCGTGGTTTTCAGTACACAGGTAGATGTGCTGGACTTTATGTCTCAAGTGAATTAAAAATTCACTTCTGCCTCTTACACAAATCTAAAAGGTGCCCATTGATACTACATGTAGTCAGGGGAGGATTACTTCCTCAAGCTGAGGAAGTAATCTGTGGAATGGGTATGTTCTTGTTTTCATCTAAAAGAAGGACTACAAGGGGACACATCCATATAGTTTAAACCCTTAGTGCATGACAAGGACAGGCAGCAAGCGTTTTTAAGTCATGCAGGTGATTTTAGAGCTAGTTGGCTCAGCTGACTTGAGAAATGGGGTCCTGATAATACACAAGACATCATGCTATTCGACCCTGTTTATGTAGAAAAGAATGTTACCAAAAATACCTCTTAGAATAAAATTCAACTTGATGCATGTTGCTAGTCTAGAACTCCTACCCATTCAAGGCCTAATCCTGAAAATCCTTAAAAATAGGAGAAACCACATCCTATAAGACTTTCACTAAATTCTTGGGGACTACTCCCCCAAATTAAAAGTTGTCATAAATTTGTAGGATTGTATCTTTACAGGACTGATCAGCTTTCAGCAAATCCTGTCTGCATGCCAAAACACTCTTAATAGGAATAGCTGAACAATTGTGTTAATTGAAAAGTCATATACTGTTGAATTATGTAATATATGGAACCCTAAATGTGCCAATGATTGGAACACAACACTCATCCTACATCATTTTGTGTTTGTGGTATAAAGAATGGAAATTCAGTCAGCTATCTGATTGAGGCAGAGGTGACTTCATCAACATCAAACTTGTACAGTTGATTCTTCACTCTTGCAGTTTTTAAATAAATTGGGAGGTTTCCCAAAAAGATTCACAAAATATGTAAAAATCTTGCTGTATTAGTAATATCACCTTCAGAGAGTCCTCAGACAATCTTTTTCTTTTTATTTCCCTGCCATTTTTAACTTAGTTAAACTCTGTGCTTTTTCAAAAGGTGATTTTAATTCCTCCACTTTAAACCCGATCTTGCTGTAATATATCAATAGTCAGGGCTGGTTAGACTTTATCAGATGGCTTCAGTGCTGGAAAATCCCACTTTGTCAAAATCAAAACTCTTCATAAAAGCATGTCACTTTCTAACATTAAATTCTATTTAACTGAAACTACAGCTTTCAGTAATGTCAAAACATCATTTTGACATTTTGGAAGTAGAACATTTGTGTTCAAAGAAGATTTTTGCATTTTTTTGTCTTTTCCTGGAGAATCTGTAGCCTCACATTTCATTCTGAGAGCGGGGAAAAAAAGCCACCCCAGAACTAGGCTTCCGTGAATAAGAATCCTTCCCATTCTGTTCTGTGTCTCACCCCTTCCTTCCATCCCCTCACCTGCCTCCAGACATTACAGCCAAGAGGGCTGATAATACCAATGCAGTATTAATAGACTCCGTGGTGGTAATGATGTTCATACATACGATTCTATATGCTGAAATAGTTTTCATGTATGTATCTGATGTGTACAGTCAGTGGTGCTATCTCATTTGATATGACACTTGTAGGTACGTCAGGACTGCCCAGGCCATGAGATTTAATGTTCTGTTTTTCACAGGGGAGGCAGTAAGAGGATTCATTTTACATGTAAGTAATGCTTGTAACAAGAATTCCTCTTTGTATGGTGGTTTGGGGTTTTTGGCTTTTTTTTCACTGAGAGGCAATAGGAGACACACATTACTGCAGTAATATTGCAATTGTAAATAATTTTTCTCTTTCAAGTCTTATTAGTGAACGTAGTTAAGCAGCTCTGCTGTGGTGAGGGTGTCAGGCCTTTTCCTCGGAACAGGCGCTGAAGAACCAGAACATGCATGTCAGCTGCTTCTCCACTGACTGCTGCTCTAGACACCACTTGTACAAATTACTTCACTTGCTATTCCTTTTCCAGCTCTTGCTTCAGGCTGTAGCCAACCCAGTTGTTCCCAACAGGTGGGTGGATGTGTGATACCTTTAAAAGCAACACATGTGCCTCTTTTTTACTTCTAAGCACTCATAGCTGGATCAAAAGACACTTTGGTTGCTTCAGGCAGCTTCAATTGTTTGTGAGCATTCACTGTTTTTAAAAAAAAAAAAGAAGCAAGCAGGCAAAGTCCAAGGATTTGGGGACCACTTCTCCCTTGCTGAAATGACAGTTACAAGGTGTTGGGAGCACAGAGACAGTCCTCCCTGGCAGACCATCTTCTTGCATCTAGCATGGCTGACCAGCTCGGCATCAGCTGCCAACACAGGCCACCCACACTGCTTTCTCATCCACCCGACATCACAGTCTCTTCTCTTGCACCAGCAAATGCCTCCTTTACTAGCCAGACCTAATTGAGTTTCAAGAAATGCCTCTGGGAATACCTCCACTTCTCAGAGCCCACTGTCTTGCTTGGCAGGCTGAGGAGTGCAGTAGCCTTTGCAGCATTAGCAGCTTCACACAGTGTGATTAATGCAGGCAGGCACCCTTGGGACTGGCAGGTAAAGCATCACCCTGGGCTGTTATTACCCTTAATGATTGCTGAACTTCTAAAGGTTGTCAGCAGTCTTCATGAGTTACACTTCCTTCCTTCTTAAAGAATGGATGGCTGCAAGAGATTAAATAGAGCATTATTAGCAAAACCAGCAATTAGCAAAACGACAAGAAAATGGCTGATGAAGTTTCTGTGTTGGATCAGCAACAGGAGCACACACCATCCTCCAAAGCCCAGCCATGACTGCAGCAGTTATGGATGGCCTTTCCTCTTGCCCTGGCACAGCCACCCCATGGTCCCTTCCTGCCCATGGGGTGCAGCACCCTCCCATCCCTCGCTGTGCAGTCTGGGGGCTGCGCAAGCTCAGGGAGGAATCTGTCAGCTCTTACCTCCCCAAAACATACCCAAAACCTTCAGTTAATTAGTTAGTGCCTTCTCTCTCTTTTCATTTTAATGGTTTCTATTTGAAAAAAGACAACAGGAGGGTGATTCCCCAGGTCCTTCCAGGAATGACCCCTCAGCTCACCACGTGAAGGAGCATCTCCAGGGTCAGACATCCACCCGGGTACAACTGGTCCTCTGTTGGCACAGGAGAGGGAGGCAAGAATAAAATGCCCCCTTTTTATTAATTAAAATTAAATGCTTTTCAGGCACTTCCCCCCTCTGAAATGCAGCCTCCCTCCCCAGAGCCAGTTGGTTGGCTCTTCCCCAAGCATCTCTCTCCCTCCCAAAGGAGGGAGGCAGAGAAGGTGTCCAAAAGGACTGCCTGCTGCTGGTTCATTCCAGCAAGGCAGCAGGTATGGAAGGACCAAAACCCGCTGCTACCCTGGTTTGAAACTGGTTTTGCTGGAAAGAGGTGTTGTGCCCTGGGATTTGGTCTGAGGGGTTTTGCTGTCCCAAATTCAAACACCTTTGTCAGAGAAAGCAGGCAAGTTCTTGCACACATTGCCTCTTATACCTTGCAGTATTTGCATGCTGTTCTCCAATCCGTGCTCCCTTCACGGGCAGTTGGAAATCGATTCCCTTGGAAATCTAGAATTTTGCTCAAAAAAAATCACTTTTATTCACTGCCAGGAGTTAAACATTATGGAAACATGTCTGCTAACAATTTGTTTTGCGTAATTTGTACTAATGCTAATAAGCAACAGCTGCAGCACTTCCTGTTGTAAATTCTTTTGTGGTTGCAGTGGAATTATCACATCTGTACTTCACAAATCTGATAGATTCGAGCACAGCTCTCTCATTCTGGCCCCAGCTCCAGCAAATCCCTATGCCTCAGAAGTACGGCTACACAAACAAGTATTTATAATCTCTGTCTCCCTTTGCTCCCAAAGCCTCCACTCCTCACAAGTACCTGGAGCAAGAGGGATTGGAGAAGTGGAGGGAAGGAAGAGATGTGGTAGCCTGGGGGTCAGCCAGTGCATATATAGTGTGGTTGAAGTGGATTGTTTTCAGCAGAGACATCACTGACCAGCCAGGTTTATTGCAGTTCAAGCAGACAGGTTTTGGTCAAAGGTTAAGTACAGGAGAAAAGTGATTTATTAAAGAAAAAGAAAGAAATATGGGTGTGCAATATACTACCACCATAAGACTTAAGCAGAAACCCAAGAATCTTTCAACTGTAATCTAAAGAAAAATGTTTCCCTCACTCAAGATGCTAAATAAAGCATATTAGGCCAAACCCAGATCCCACTGAGGTCCGTCCACATAAGTTATTCCATTGAATTCATAAGACTGGGGCTTGGCTCATAAACCAGGTCAAGCTTCAGCCATGTCTCATAGTAACTAGAGCCTAACAAGGTATTTCATCCTCCCTTACAAAGGATGGAGACAGCTGCCGCTGGCCAGCCCACTCTCCCCTGCTCCCAGGAGAGCTGCTAGCTTCCTGGTAGAGAGTTCTTCCAGCTGCACCTCTACCTGATCCCAACACCTTCTCCAGTTAGCTTTGCGTTTTAGCTAAGAGTTTCATAGAGGGTGGTTTGAGTTTTCCGCGTTGGAGCAAACCAAAGCCTGTGCCCTGAGGATTTCAGCCGTGCCACTAGGCAGAAACTAGCCCTGATTTGAACATGACTTCACCGGGAGATTTCCACACATTCCTGAGGCAAAGCCTGAGGTGGGATTTAAAAATAAAACTTTTCAAAATGAGTCTCAGTGACCCACAATTTTTGGCTCCTTCAGCATCCAAGGCACTTCATCACACTTCAAACAGTTGAGTCTCTTGGTAGTGCCATAATCTGACAGGGCTTCAGAAGAGACTCCATCTCTGACTACAGAGTCTTGCTCCTATTGGTCTATGGGCAGCTGCCAAAAAGAAGCATTTGAGGCCGGACAGGAGAATGAGTGTGTGCATGTTGCTCAGAGAGGCTTGTCTGGCTGCACAGACAGGCTGTGAAGTGAGTGAAATAATAGCATGGTAAAGCAGCTAGGAAGGATGTCCTTCAAAAATGGGAAAGTCCCAGGCTTCACTGGAGTTCCACAGAGTTTGTGCCCTGTCGCCAGGTCTGTATTGAACTTGCTTTGTATAGCACAGTACGTGTTTATTACCCATAGTCTTCCATTAGTGCTATATAAAACTGAGATCATGCTGCCCTTTTTGAACATAAAATACATGCAACCAACTTCATATTGTCAGATATCTACAAAAGAGTGGTGAATGGGAAAAAGCTGTGTACAGGAATGAGGACATTTCGGAGTGGAGCAGTTTCACAGCTTTCAGCATCTTTCAGTTGCAACACAGAAGGAGAGAAAAAGAACTTCTGAATTGCAGTGAATCCAAGCCAGTGAAAGAATAGTGATTAATTTTATCCTTCACTTTGATGGTTTCCTGATGTGTAATGTGTTTTATGACCCTGTATTTGCTGTAGTGGCAGTATGGTGAATTGATCCACATGTACAGGTTCCACTGTCTCTAAAAACTATCTGTCTTCTTCATGGCTTTTCTAATATGCTGTAGCATCCAGAAAGTTTCTGATCAGCTTGGTAAGAGTGAGTATTTAAAGAAAAACATATTTTCATTTCTTTTCTTTTTTTTACTTGTGACACAAAAGCTTTAGAAAGCAGCTGTAGCCACAGCTGTGTAGCAGGTCAACATACACCAACTTTTCATTTTATGCCTCTCAGAAACTTTGTAGTAAAAAATCTGTTGCTTACGCAGTCTATATGCTTACAAGAAACCAACTTAAATTCCAGTCTTCCATTGACCTTGTAAATGGAAGTGTTAAATATAGTGGAATTATTTACTCTGTAAATTTAGTAGAGTTATTCTGCTTTTTTACTAGTGTAAATGAGATCAGTATCTCATTTAATAGATCTCTCCTCTGACAATACTAGGAGTTTAAATGCAAGCTGTTCTGGCTGCTGTTATCAAAACTCACTATCAGTATTTGTGTCACAACGATGTGTAGGGATCATGTCTAGTGCTGTGCAGTCATACTATGAGACGCTCAGCCTGCCTTAGAGAGATGGCAGCTTGATAAGGCAAAAGAGACAACCTAAGGAGAAGAGTTTCCTAAAGACAATTTTCCCTCCCTATTGCAGACAAATGCTGAAAACAGATAGAAGTCAATGGCATGAATTTCCCACAGTCATGTGAGTGGAAAATAGCAGACCACTGAGAATAATGAAGGAAAACTTCAATGAAGGTGAACAGTATTGCCACCTTCTGTTAAACCTCCACTGTTAAACCTGATGATTGGTGAAGCCAGGAGCCTGAACCGAGACCTTCTGGTCAAATCTAGTGCCTTACCCATAAGACCATCTGCTCTCCTGTATTCCAGCTTTTCTCTGTGCTGTCCGCATCTGACTTACTCCTCACACAGCCCTTACTTGCATCTACCTTATGCACCTGAAAAATAGCACCCAAATGGGCCTTTTAAGGTCAATTAGTTCTTCACCCTGCCCTCACTCTTCTCTATCTCAGTCTTCCTCTGCTATCTAGTCTTTTCCCTGGAACTTCCTATCCCTTTCCATTCCTATCCTCCCACTCTAGTTACTTCCATTTTTTGTCCTCTGTTCCATTCTTGCAGCATTGCTTCCTTTCCTTCCTTTCCATCTTTCAGTAAACATGGACGTCACCTTTACTCCTGCTGCAACTCCCTCTCTACCTTTTGGCTTTTCTCTGCTCTTTCATTTCCCTTCTCTCTAGTTTTCTGCAACACTTTCTTTTCTTTCAATCAAGTGCCCTTCACAGGCAAGTCTTGTACCTGTTCTGCTGTGACAAAGACTACCATTCACTGACATCTTTAAATAAGGTTGTCTGTATATTTTTGACATATTTTTTATCTCACACAAAACCCCTTCCACTGCCTTCATTCACCAGCACGAAAGGCACTTTTTTAGGATGGTTTTTAACTAGTTCGCTGATTACTATTTGCAATAAATACCTCATTAAAGGCTCAGCACTTTTATGCAGGGTGAGTGCAGTTTCCCCCTCTAGCTTCCATCTTTGCCTGAGCTGCCTATTGATATTCAAGCTGCTTAAATGCTCCTTGTTTTGAACAGTCTCAGTTACACTGCTCACTGGGATGAATCCTTGGCTCCCACCCTTTTGCTGATGGCCACATGGGCCAGGCTTGGACCTGTGAATGGCACACCATTAGGCAGGTGTGGGCATTGATGTGTGCTGAGCACAGAGTCACCAGCATTGCTTCCTCAGGCCTGGAGAAGGTCCAGCCTGCTTTCAGCCAGCATCAGAAAGTTGGTTGGAAAGAAGAGGTGCCATTGTCAATGATAAGGGCAACAGAAGGTAGGAAAGAGCCATTAAGCTGGAAGAAGAAAGAGAAGTGGTGTTGGCCAGCTGGAATGTGGTGGTGGGATAAACAAAAGCAGCAGTGAGGGAAGGCCATGCTTGTAAACCTACATTAAGAATGTGAGAAAATCTATGTGGCAACTGGCACTTCAATATATACAGCCTCATCCTTCATACTGAAATACATGCAATAACGCAGGGCAGATTCACACATGGATGCACAAGCGTGAGTTTAGAGTAATGACTGTAGCTTCTGTGGGGCTCCTGCATACTTCTACCAGTGGGAATGAGATCAGATATTGGCTCTGGGTCTCTGTTTCCAAACAGTGCAAAGGATGAGAGCAGAACAGTTTCTATCCAGCTGGAAAGTGGTAGCCTTAAATCAGGCCACAAAATAGATCAACTCCTGCTTACACTTTTTTTTTTTTTCAAATGCTGCACTGAACTCTCTTCCAACTCCTAACCATTAGCTTCCAAGGCTAGTGAAGCATTTACAGGGATTTTTTGATGTATGTGCAGCTATCAGTTTTTGTGTTGCTAATTGGGCTCAAAGTGTGTTAGCTTTGATTTTTAATGTTCTGTGATTTGCTAGATAAGCCTCAGTTTCTGTAGCAGCTATATAAGTGGGCTGCTTTCATCACATCTTGGAGATATTCTACAACATTGGACTTTTTATATATCTACTAACCTTGAAAGGTGAATGACATCTCTTTCTCAGTACTGTACAACCCTAGGAATAGATATTTTGTGACAGACATCAGATATCAAGCGACTATGTAACTATTTTAATTTTTTCAAGCATATACAAAATCTGCTCAAGAGAATAAAACCTGAATATACAAGCAATTCAGTTATAATCAAGATTCAAACTCACACTGTCTTGCATTCTGTCACCCCAAAATTTATTACAGCCTATACCACTTACTACAGATAGACATAACAGCTCACATCATTAGAAAAACACATTTGTGGCTGCTCTCATCCAAATCCCAAAGGAGACAACAGGACCCTGTCCAGCCCATGGCATAGGCTTCTCCTCGGTGACTGCTCTCAAAACAGAGGAATCAGTTCACGTACAATAGCTCACCAGGCATCCTTCACCTGCCAGTGTGTATATTAAACATAGAATGTAAATAATGAGATTTCCTATATAATAAAAATGTGCTGTCATGATAAGATTATGGGCTTGAATGATGCTGACTTGACTCATCAAACTATTCTATGATTCTGCTCTGTGGTTCTATGACTTGATGCGATGTGTAGGTAAGGCTGATGTCTTTTGAAAGTCCTTAGCTCAGACTCTCCCACCTCTTTTCATTGTTCAGTTTGATTTTACTCAAGTTGGCACTGCCACACTGTTGTCACCAGGCTCCTACTCTATTCTTGATGGCAAAAGGTGGCAGGGTTTATTTTTTTATTTATACAGGCAGTATAAAATTGCTAGCAGCAGCCCCATGGATTGTGATGTAAATGATGCTGCCTGAGTGCCTCCTCAGAAAGAAAAGACCATGGCAGCTCCCTCGGTGCACCCACCACTGCCCCCAAAGGTGATGATGCCCTATCCCCAGTGCACAGCACCACCCAGCTTTACAGTGTTTGATTGTGCCCTGCTGTGTAAACCTTCCTCAGCTGCTTCTTTCCTGATGCTGATATAAATCTAGACCATCCCCACCAGTGTCAGAGCAAGGAATCCTATGTCACGCTCACTGGTGAACAATCAGGATTTCTGTGTTCATCTTTTACATATCTTTGCCTTGGCACTGGGTTTTTTTGTTTGGTTGGTTGGTTTTTTTGTTTGTTTTTTGTTTTCTTTCTTTCTTTCAACGAGAGAGGAACAAGATACATCTTACCCTGTGAGCAGTTTCAAGGTCCCCATGCAGCAATGCAGTTCTGTGCCAGTCGATGCCAAGCCTGCACATTTGTATCACTGCCATGAGCCTTGAGCTTTGTCTCAAGTTGAATGCTCAACATGCCGAACCTAGGTGATTTCTAGTTCTGGTAAGCCTAATGTTCATTCTGCTGTCCACTCATTTTCTATTATTGTCAGGAGGTGATAAACAATTTGGGTTGCTTTGATGTCTACATAGGTTTAGATGGCTATAACTTTTCTCAATTTTTGATCAAGAATTCTTACTAAAGATGACATACAGGATATATTATTAATTATGCCAGGATTACCATATGATGTTAACAATAATTGGAGAAATGACATCTGTCCCTTAGTTCTACTTATTGGAAAAGCAATGCAAACCCTTTTATACTTTGCTGTTTCTTAGCTATCAAAACCTCCCCTAATAAACCATCTCTAACAGTGAACATTGCATTACATTGAATAGTTTTGTATTCACTTTGCAAATATGCAAACCAGGGAGAGCTGAGGTAAAATGAATGTGGAACTTACGGGTGAGAATAGCATGTGAATAAAATGTCTGGAGTCCCGGGAGTGGCACAATTATGACAAACAGCATATTAGCATTGCTCTCACCCTGCCTCAAAGGGTTTTATTGAAGTGATTTGTCTTCAGTTGTGGAGGTGTGTGCCTTTCTGCATGTATGTACTCACTGGTATGATGTATGTACACAGACATGCACCTGCCCACCACATGTACACCTCATACATATTCATGAATCCAAGCAAAATAATAACTGTCAATTTAGCATGTTCTATATGGGTGGGTCCAGAATATTCATTCTTCATGTGTACAGTGTTTCAATACATATGCAACCATTTACCAAATATAGTGTCAAACTGTGATTCCTTTTTTATTTCTTCAGCCATCATTCTTTATTAACTGCAACTTATTCCTTCCAGTTGTTTCTCTGTCACTATTTAGAGGCATGTTCTAATGTATAGCTGTATATTGCCTGTTCTGTGTGCTATATGCTACTGTTTAAATATTAATTAAGCTGAGTAATACTGGTCTAAATGTTCTTAATTTTGTACAACAGACTTTTGCTTGGGTTTCACAATTTGATGCAGTATGTTTAAGACTGTAGTATGGAAGGGGACCGTCTGTGATAAAATAAAAAGGTCTCAAACCTTCAGATTTATGTTTCATAGAAAAAGCCAGTACTTTCTTTTACTATTGCAAAATTATTTCTGTATTTTTTAATAAAGGATTGGATTTATTTGGTTCTAGGTATGTTTTATCTAATAAACCTTATTTTTTAAATAAGAACCTGGACTCGGTCTATACACATCTGCTGTGTTCATTGTGTTCAACACACAAAGCACTTTTACCTACCAAATTCCCTGTGGCTGAGCCAGCAGCTCTGCTAATGCCAGAATTACCTCCTATCCTGATCGGTGCAGAACTAATCTCACATTTTGATTCACATTTCTCTGCTATGCAAATAAGAGATGGATACTGAGGTGTCAGCCTGTTGATAAATCCACGCTGCGATACATTAGCTTCAATGCTCATTTGCAGGGCAAGCAGTTTCTTTGGTTCTCCACTGAATTAAGGCTAGGGTGTCAATTTGAAGCAAGGGTACAACACACAGGCAGACGCCTAATCCCTCAGGCTGCATCTGCATGGGCAGACCCTGCTCTCATTTATGTTGATGTAAATCTGAGGTGGCTCAGCTGAAGTCATTACTGTTATTCTGGATTTACACTGGGGAGAAAGCAAGAGTCAAATTTTTCCCAAGACAAAAATATTTCAAGGTTGATCTGCCCACTTTACACAGTGGCAGCTACTGGAATACTCTATCAATGCCTCAATAAAAAGCCTGAAAAAGAACCAAAAAAATCTCAGCTCAACTACCATTAAGAAACTTTCCCTAGAAAATAAGAAATGTTTTCTCTGCTATGTAGAGTCAGCTCTAGCTATCCAAGTAATACATTGCACTGAATGATTCCCCTCTTTTTTGCCCTTTAATTGCACTTTCCTCTATGTTGCTTTCAGCAATATAGCATGACAAAGTTTCCCTTGAAGTCAATTTGCCATCCACATCAGCAAAAGCAAGAATAGGCCCTGGATAATAGTCTTTGGGTCCTATCTTCTTACTGCTCTCCATAATCAGATAGAAATAAGGTGCACAACCTAATATCACAGAAAAGGTAGATGAATGTATCCAAGGGACTCCACTAAAGAAAAGCAGGTTTAGGACACCCATTAATTTTGTTGATTCTGGCCCCTCTTTATGAATCCTGAATTTAAGGTAGACTTCAAAACAATGTTTAAAAGCTGTTTCTTCTAATGCTATTCCTTTGCATGCTAAGACTAAAAATGAGGCTTGTGAGATATACAGCAACCCAGCTGCTGCTCACCCTGAGCTGTAGCTTGTTGCTGCACTTCCATTCAAGGGGCAGGAGAAAGAGCAGGCAAGTAGATATCCCACTGCTGAGCAGACAAAAGCCTTGGTAGGTCATCTCCTGCTGACAGCCACAGGATCCTCTCCCCTGGTATGGATGCTCACATTTCCAGTGGGTCATGGAATTAAGTACCAGTTCATACAACAAGCCTGACCTCAGCCATATACTTCCCTTGTGCCCCTAAACAATGAAGTGCAGCATTTTGGCTCTTCTGACGAGGACAAATTTGCCTTTTTTTTCACCAGACCCTTCTTTTATCTCCAGGCTTTAAAGCCAGAAGAAAGTTTTCCTTCAGACTGAATATATTTAGAAGCTGTCTGAAGTCATTTGGAGCCTGGTTTCTGAGGTGAAGCAATTTAACTTCATTGCTGGTTTATGTGTCTGCAAAGTGCTCTGTCGCCTTGGTTTGAAGCTCAGACACTGTCTGTAATAAATACTAGGGGGAGGGGAAAAAGCTTTGATTATAAAAAGTGTATAGAGTAGACTGGACTTCAGGAAGCCTGCATTGATCTTGAAGATCACTGAATAACATGGGCCATGAGGCACTTTTCATTTACTATTCTGTCTAAAGATCCCAGCTGGGCCTCACATCCCAGCTCCACAAGGAATCACACAAGGGGAAATAAGACATCAGCATTCCTGCCTTGCACAGCCAAGAGACCAGGATTTAGATCTCAGGCAATGGATGAATATATGTGTCTATATACATATATAGACATGCGTATATAAACATATATACATGCATATATATAAGGAGAGAGTAAAACACCATTTGTCAAAACTGCCAGTGCAAAGCAAACAAAAGATCTGTATGCTTTCTATAATTATTATGTAAATTTTTTTGTATAGCAGACTTTTTCTTCCCCTAATTACCAGGTGTGATGGCAACAGTGGCCTGTCTGTCCTTCCACGTATAGGAACTCACGCCATGTAAGACCAGTCAGTTACTTGCTCTGTGTCTCACACAGGAGCAAAGAGGAAGAACATACATATCCTTCATAGTCTTGCTCAGCACCCTGTTAATGCCTAGAGAGCATGAAGCAGAAAGATGCATCCTGAGCAGGGGTAAGGAGCTGGGTCTGAGAGACAAGATGGTAGGAGAATGGACAAATGCCTGGAGATAAATAAGAGCCTGGGAACTGGTGGTATTGTTTGTGACTGGGACAAAATAGAAAAGATAGAAATTGTAGGGAAAATGTGAAGCCAAAAAATTTTTTTAAAAAAAGGAAAATGTGGGTCATGTCGATGAAAGAATTATGAGCAAAAGAAAGGAGGCCATGATGGCCTGTAAGAGGACATGATGCTGGAGCTAGGATAAAGCACATCCTCTGAACCTGGGAATCACTGCGAGGACCTGAAGCATGGGTGAAGAACCGCAAGTAGCAGTGGCTGCATCTTCATAGGTTCCCCACGCTAGCACTTCAGGAGTAGCTGCAGCAGGGATTGAATCCCTACCAGCCTGCAAACTCACACTCCCCAAGACACTGCGCCGGCCGCCAAGGAGCATAGGTAACCCCCAGGCACTATGGTGTGCCTTCAGCCCCTCTCCCCACCCTGGCACCCCTCTCCTGGCCCCACTCAGAGCCCTGGCCTTTCCTTCCCAGTGCTGATTTTTCCATTTCTCTTTTGCATTCATTTTTAACTCTCTGGCTTTTTAAACCGACAAGAGCTCTTTGTTCAAAAATAAGCCATCTTTTGAAATAGTGTTACTTCTCTCCTTGAACTTTTCCCTGTGAATGACTTGACATTAAGCTGATAGTTGCTCTTAACCAATTGTTAACCTATTAGTTGAGACCATAAAAATTACTGAAAGGCCAAAGCTGAAGCTGTTTAAATGAGAAATATTTCTACAGAACTCCCCTGAGATGAAATAAAAAAGCTCCTGCCGACAGAGTGGCTGCCAGTTTCAGACTAACAGGTTTGAAGATGATGTTTTGCTAACAGCAGTTAATCAGTAAATTCCCATTACTAATAAGGCCATCACTCTTGGCTGAAGCCGCAAATTACATGTTATATTTCTCGCTGCTGAAGATAAAGTGTTCTTTAAATTTTGCATCTGCAAATGTAATGTTTAGCACAAAACATCATCAGGAAAAACAAGAGGAAAATTGAAAAAATGTCACATACATTCAGCATCAATTTGCTTATCTGTCACTAAAACTGAATATCTTTTTTGTTTGGGTATTTATTACCACCTCGAAATTTATATTTAGGAGGGGAATAGAAACCGTCAGTGCTGAGTTTTGATCTCAGGCATGCTGCTGCATGAGAGGCAACTTAAAGTCAGACATAGCCTGATGTAAGTGAAATCAGAACAGAACCCTGTCACAAGACAAAATTAAAAAGGAAACAACCTCAAAAGTTTCATTATAATGTTACATCTTGATTATCATCCAGATCTTCTGCTCTCTTACAGAATTGCAAGTCTGGCTTCCTTCCACTGATGTAATCGTCATTCCAAATTTCAACTCTTTTACTAGAGAGTAGGATTTTTGCCATCAGTTCCAAAGAAGAGTACAAAAATGTAGTTTATTTTGGTTAGAAAGTTGGAGGTACTCCTTGATTACCAGTCCCTTTTGTTCTGCTTTCCCTGTCCAAGACACAGCCAAATTTAGAACCCATCCAGTTGCTTGGAAATGGAAGACGAAATGTGCCAATAGCTGACTCGACAGCAGGGCTTTTTTCCAGTATGAAATGTTCTTTATCTTCATTTCCAGAGACAGCCATACAAAAGTCAGCTGCTTTAGGCAAAACTCATCCCTCCAATGCCAAATGATCTTTGCAGGGATACAGCAGCCTCATTTCTGCTGACCACTTCACATGAAAACATCTACATGCCTGGAATCCCACCATGACCTTCAGCAGCAACTCCCAACTTACTGGGCTGTTGGTAAGAGTGGGATTTTGGCTTGTGCACTTAATTCTGCTCAGGAGTGGGTGCACACATCCAGGCAGGCACATGCCAACCCCGCAGCAGTGACCATGGGTCCCACTCATTGTTGGTGGATGTTGGTCGGACTGTGGAGCACATTGTTAAGCCTCTGTGCTGGGTGGGTGCAGGCAGGAGGCCCTCATTGTTGGTGATGATGGGAGTGTCTCCCTATTCTCCTCTTGGTGCTATTACTGTTGTGTTGGGAACTAACCCCTCCTTTTTTCCAATGCTGCAGGACAGCCCCTTTCTGGAGCATGCACAGAGCCACTGGGGAAGGAGAGATTGGTGTAATGGTGTACAGGCGGCAGACAGGAAATACTGTGCTTTGGTTCAAGGGAAGTTTTTCCCTCACTGGGAAAAAACTGAAAGATCAGTTGTTTCAAAGGAGAAGCATATGTGGCCTAGGAGAATATAAAATATGTTGTGCACTCCATCGTATCGTCGCTGCAGAGAGCGGTGCCTGTCAGGAGTCAAGAAGGGCTCCAAGACCAGAGGGTCAGAGCCTGATACCAAAGTGCCTTTTGAATCCCTGGTGCTGTGTTTTCTTGGCACTTAAAAACTTGCCTGTGAATTTCTCAGTCAAGATGATGCTGGCTGGTGATGTCTGGTGTTTCTTCTTCACTTTCATTTCTGTTAACACATCTTCTGCTTTCTCTTAGAGCTATGTACAGCTTCCTTTTGGGTGAAGTCTCTATTTTTTGGCCGTGCTCTACTTTCTGCATTTTTTTCACATACTTTCCCACTTTTGCTTGCACCTCTATATCCTTCCTTCACTTAGCTGCTAACCTTGTATTAATCATTGCTTACCCATCCCTCACTCTCCTTACTCAGAACAGCTTGGTTCTTCTCTTACAACTTTGTATTTTCCACCAGAAAAATCCACTTCCAGCTGGATCCCTCCTTCAAGATCACTGTCTAGGAAACAAAATGTCAGCTAGGAGTTTTCCGTCTTGAACTGGGAAATGCTGACTGGCATGAAATTCATGTTCCAGGGAGCACATCTAGAAAGCTGGGAAATAATTTTCTGTTGTGGCTCTACAATATGAAGGCTATAAGTGGCCTCAGAGCAAGTCAGTGACCTCCACCACAGTTCTTAGTTTTTCTCTTCCAGTTGCCAAAGAGGGTCAATGCTCTCTCAGTCAAGTTACCTGAGCTTTGCCTCAGTGCATCTACCTGCACAGGGGAGTTGATAACAATTATTTCCTCAGTGAGTAATTTTAGACATTATTTCTCAGGTGCTAGAAGTCTCTCACCTGAAGTCTCAGCTGCTAGAATCTTAAAATTAGGCACAGCGAAATAGGACTAATTGTTTTATTATAGATACCCCCCCACACACACACACATATATGCACATGAATGCCTATCTGCATCCCGCCCCTGAGCAGTGATCACCCCATACAGCAAACTGCACATTCCAGAGATAGTAGATGAACCTGGTTTCTATTTGAAGTCTCTCCTGAGCACCCTGGAGGTGATTGACGAGGTGTTCAGCTTTCCCAAACTGCTGTCTCCGTGTGTCACACTGACAGAACTTCAACTGGACCCATGCCAGTGAAATTCTTTCCAGCTTGTCTTCCTGAGGAAGGGATAGTGTTTCCCTGTCTATCTCCTTTTGACCTTTTCCCTCCTAGCCCTTTGACCAATTGGCACAACTCAGTCAGAGGGTAGAGGTTCAGGGATGCTGAGATCCTTCAAGTTTTACCCATGAAGTCCCCATGCTGACACAACACCCCTTCCGTGTGAGGGAGCCAGCCTTGCTGTTATTACAACCGATGTCTCCATTGCCATGAACAGCTACTTCTACTTCAGGGGCAAAGGTCTCAAACTGTGATCCTCAGAGGTGTTTTTTAATGGCATCTCCAACAAAAGGTGACATAAGGACCTCAGCTTTCAGTAGGGAAGTTCCCTGGAGACCCTAACAGCTTGGTTTTGAGCATGGGCAGTGGTTTTTAAGGTTGAACTAGGATGAGAATCTCCACCTTACTCCTACTTGCAGGATACACAGAATAAGCATCCCTCTGCCTTATGTCACCTGGCAGGGTTTTTTTAAACTTTCTCCTGGGAGATGCAGATTTTAATCACCTCACTGGTAAGCATGCAAAGCAGGAACTCCCCTCACTGGGGCTGAAAATTTATGATGGCTTATTCCATACTTCAACAAGTAATCTATCCACAAACCTGTCAAATAAAAGACCTGCCACCATGTCACCAGCTTGTCTTTTGGAAGGACTGAGTTCTTCTGAGTTTCTGAACAAACAGGCTTCGGCCTCTGGTTCCAGGAGGTTTAGTACTGTGAATCCTAACTAAAATAAAGTACCTCCTTCAGCAAATAGAGTTCATCCACCCCTGGAGGAGGGCATAAAATTTAAGATGAGCCCTTGTCTGTAATGCTTCTTCTCAACAAGCTTCATGAGATCTCAGCCTTCACAGACTCACAAAGTAAGGGGCATCCTGAGCAGTGACTGGAACATAAAAGTCAGATCATAGAGTTTTGAGTACTGTTACGAGATGGATGGTTTACAAATCTCCTCCTGGGTATTAAACAGAGTTGGTTAAGCCCAGCTGAGTTGGGAGAAAACTCCCATTTGAAAAAAACAAACTCACACAACTGCAGGGATGGAGGTAGGAAGGGGGTAGTTTCTCTCTAAATTTCCAGATCTTGATTTTCCATTTCCACATATGAAGCTGTCTGTCTCCTGTGTTTTATTTATCCAGTTTGAAGTATTTCAACTTGGTCTTGATTTTATTGACTTGAGTATTTTTGTTGGCTCTACCACCCCTCATCAACAGGGACTGAGAATGGGTCCTTCACAGCCAAATCCATGTCCTGCTTCTTGCCTGTGAGCAAGAAGCATCACCAATAGCCATGGGCAGCAGCGGTCTTCTGCCTTCTCCAGAGAAAAATTGCCTAAGAGTATGCAAACCTCCAAGGATATCTGTTATATGAGAAACAAAAACCACCTTCATTAGAAAAATTATTACTTCGGGTTTCCTTTAGTGGTTACTGGTAAAGCTAATGAGGTGACTGCTTGGTTCTTTTGCAGAGAACTGTGAGGTATGGGTTTTCAAATGTGAATAGGTTCATTTTAAGCCAACTTTATAGTTCCATGCACCAGCTGCAAAGACCTAGAGCTGCAAATCATGTTTATCTCAGAAATAATTTCAAATGAGCAATCTGGGTAAGAGATTCTCCAGTTTAAGAAACAAACTGAATTAGAAAGCATGATTAATTGCTATAGCCTTATCTAGCTTCAGATTTCTCTGCTTTGCATGCTTACCAGAGAAATCACAGCAGTTACATTTGGTGCTAATAAAAACACTATGCATGCCAATTGATTTTTACATTGTAACTTTATTACCTAGAGTTTCATGCTACTTGGCCTTGTGGTTTAACATCCTCCAGCCCACCTCTGGCTCAGAACAGATACTTGCATTAAAGCTCCACAAACTGAGCATACTGCAACTTCAAGACCCACCCTAACACAATCCAGCACAACAGAGGTTTCCCAAATTCACCAGACCTATCCTCAGATGAGCAAATGTGCACTGGAGGAAGAGCCCTGCTGGTCACAGGAACCATCCAGGCCATGGCTCAGGGGGTTTGAGAGGATCTTCAGGTCACAGAGCCTGTGTCAAGCCTGGAACTGTAAATAGAGAGCAGAGGGAGTGGGAGGCTGAGCAGCATGAGGCACGCAGCACTGTCTGAAGATGCCCTGAGATATAAGGGAAGAATGCATCAAAAAGACCAAGTAAAAATTAGTTGGATCACTTAACATAAAAAATATCGTTTGGAGATTTATCCAAAATTCAAAGGATCAGTCATTTCTGAGTGTGCAATAGCACTATTCGTTTTTATTAAACTTTGCTCTCTTAAATTATGACCTCTGCCTGGATGCTGCTATTTCGAAAAGAGCAGAACTATTTTTTTTCTCTCTTTTTAACTTTCTTCCAACTTTCCACAAAACCCTTCACCTCCAGCTAGAGAGGAGGCCTGGAAAATTTCAGCCTTCTAGGTGAAACTTTTGGATAGTTGAAAGCAAGTGAAAACAGAGAGATATAACATAATGGAAACACTTTGGCAGCCTTAGCTATAGCTGTCACCAACGTTCCAGCCCTAATGAAAACTTTCCTGAAGCAAGGCTGGGGTAGACACATTAACACAAAAAGGGCCTTTCCTGACCTCACTGTGGTTTGCAGGCAGGCTGAGCCCCCGAGACGGAGAGAGCTGCTCAAGCGGCCATGTTCCACATTGGAAGGGGCTTACATGTGTAAATCAGAATGCTATTTCTGTCCAGGGGTTTATTCCCTTCACCTTGGGTGAGAGCCCACAATGACTTGCCTGGGACAAGAGGTTTCTGCATTCCTGGTTCTCAGAAAATCCTGTCTGGTATTCTCCAAGCACCAGCAGTGCTATTCTGGCCAGCTTCCCTGGACCTGCCATCCCACTGTCATGGGATGACAGACATGTTGTGTGCTAATCTGCTGGACTCCCAGAAGACTCAGACAAACAGGCCTCAGCTCCTGGCTCGCCTTCCCTTGCAGGGCTGCCCTTGTAAGGTCAAGAGATGAGCCTCAGTGCAGTGCCCTAGCCAAGCAGGAAAAGGCGACCCAAGGCTCCTGCTACCATAGCTCTTTCTACAGCAGTCCCAGCCAAGGAAACAGAGCTCCACCATGTCCTGGGCAGCCTGTCCAGTGCAGGGAGTAGGCAGCCTTGGCCCCAAAAAGCTCTGCATTTGCTCTAGACCAGCTGGCATTTCTGAGAAAGGTTCATGGTGTATTCTGCATTGTTGGCTGGTTTGCAACATGTAGAAGCAAAATGTGCTTTATATATTAGAATCATAGAATATCCCGAGTTGGAAGGTACCCAAGGGGATCATCAAAGTCCAACTCAGATTATACCCCCTGGCAATCCACACCAACTGTGTGGTTTTGAAACACCACACCACTATCTCAGTGAGAGCAAAACCCAACCAGCACTTTACTCACCATCACTTGTGACTGTTACTTCAGTGTCTCATTCAGACAAAACCAAGATGTTGAATTACTATTTGTCATTTAAAATCATTAATTTTGGGCCCTGAATTTGTGCTGCTCAACTTCAAGGATTCAAATAAAAGAGTTTTCCTCATTATTTTTAAGGTCCTGCAACTGGATTGGGGAAACTCCCAGTATCAATACAGACTGGGGGATGAAGGGATTGAGAGCAGCCATGCAGAGAAGGACTTGGGTGTTCTGGCAGATGAGAAGTGGGACATGAGCTAACAGGGTGCACTCATAGTCCAGAAAGCCAGTCATATTCTGGGCTGCATCAAAAGAAGCGTAACCATCAGACTGAAGGAGAGGATTCTGCCCTTCTATTCTGCCCTTGTGAATCCCCACCTGGAGTACTGCATCCAGCTCTCCACAGAAAGGACAGAGACTTGTTGGAGCAAGTCCAGAGGATGAACACCAAAATGACCAGGGGGCTGGAACCCCTCTCCTATGAAGACAGGCTGAAAGACTTGGGGTTGCTCAACCTGGAGAAGAGAAGGCTCCAGGGAGACCTTACAGAAGCCTTCCAGTACCTAAAGAGGGCTTATAAGAAAGATATAGGGACAAACCTTTTAGCAGGTTTAGCAGGGCCTGCAGCAATAGGACAAGTAATGGTTTTAACTAAAAGAGGGTAGATTTAGATGAGATATAAGGAAAAAATATTTCACTATGAGGGTGGTGAAACACTGTCCAGAGAGGTGGTGGATGTTCCATCCCTGCAAACACTCAAGGCCAGGTTGGATGGGGCTCTGAGCAACCTGACGTAGTTGAAGATGTCCCTGTATATTGCAGGGCCATTGGACTGGGTGACTTTTAAAGGTCCATTCCAGCCAAAACTATTCTGTGATTCTATGATTCTATGATTACTTTCTTATTATGTATCTAATTGTCTTATAATATGCCTAATTTCAAAAGGTGCCTGAGGGCTGATTCTGAAGAGAAATAGCACTTTCCTGCTGCCAAAGTGCCTGAGAGGAGAAATACCTCTGTTGCCAACAGAGGGCTTAGGCGGTTGCTCCATGAATACGCCAAGTACCCTTCACTCTTGGGGTCTTTTCTCTACCCACACGTTGCACTGGGCCCCGCTGGCAGTCTTCAAGGGACCACTGCAGGAGACCCACAGTGCCACAGCTAGAAGGGATGCTATTACAAAGCCAGGGTAGGTAGGCACAGTCCTTAGCTGAATGGGGGCTGAGCAGTCATGACCATCAACTGCTGGTCTCCCTACCATCAAAGCATGAAACAGTGTTCCAGTTTTCTGGGACAAAAGGGCTTCAGCACAGGAATGGAGCAATCTGTAAATACTTCACAGCCTTGGGGCAAACATCAAGGCCAAAGTAATTGCAGGCCTATCTGGCAAACTAACACCTGGTCACTGGACCGATAACCATGTATGCAGTCCCAGATCCCGCTAATGAAAGGCAGAGCAGAAGGAAATACTATTCTTTTGGTCCTTCGGCAAAAAGTGATGCTCCTGGGCATCACTGAGGTGTGTGGTTGTTTGGTTGTGTTTTCATATGTGCATGTACTGCACATTGCCTGTATGTCCAAATAACACTTGCACCTCTATAGACAGATGAATATTGATCAATATTGGTATACACAGATTTTTTGGTTTCTATCAATCAGGAGTGAGTCAGACTTTTGGTAACAGCTTCTAATTTTGCTCTGTAAATGCAACTGATCGTTGATTTGTAAGAAAGTAGTAAAAAAATATGATGATAGTTTATGTGTAATTCCTTCTCTACCCTTAAAAGAGGGAGGTTTCTGGCCCCACAGCTAAAGGATTGCCAGACAAACACTTGATTTTGAATCCAATATAACTGAGGTATGGGAAAGAACGGGTAAAGGATCCTCTAATAGCGAATCTACCATGGGCGAAGAAAGTTTCTGTTGTGTCAGAAGCTGCTCGACACAAAGCCGCTGCCTCCCCCGCTTCACTGCTCACTTCTGCCTCAACTCCTCCTCCTCCAAATCCCTTCCTCCCCCAGGATGAACCAAACAGCAAGAGCAGTTTTTGCAGAGCTAATCCAAGTCAGGCTAAAACCTTCCAGGAGGGGTTAGGAACAAATAACTGGGGCTGCTGGCAGAGGCTAGAGGAAAATATTAAATAATAATAAAAAGCAGCTATCATCTATAAAAGGATGACTGGCTACTGTTTAACAATCCTACCTGTGACCAGGATGATACTAGTATTAAAACCAGGAATATCAGTGATGGCAAGTGCCTGGAAAACATTACATTTAAGCACGAAGGCTCTTAAAGTATCAGTTCCCAACATCCCTCTGACCTACTGCTATCAGGCCACTCAGAGTACCTAGATATATGAAGCAATTGAAAGGACACATACTGTAATTACAGGGATATACAGATATGCACGTTTCAACCTTAACTTCAGAGCAATAAATCTTTGCTAGGTAGATAAATCTTTGGCTGGTAAGAGAGGACTCCTGCAGCTGGTTCCTGTAAAGTAAAAGTGCTCTCACATTAATAAGCTTTTAAAGTGAATAGTTCCATTGATTTTGGTGGGGTTCCTTTCTAAGGTGAAGGTTGTAGGGTTTCTTAAGAAGAAATCTGACTGGGATGCATTTTTTACAATGTATTTTAGGCACATTTGTAGTAAAATTTACTAACTTTTCCAAACTGAGGGTTCAGTGTGTTTCTTCTTTGTTATCAAACCAGTGATCTACATCAGACAGCATTTTTCTACAGAGTAGTCCTTGATACATTTACTGCCAGTAGGTAAGACACAATGGTTTTACTAACAAAAACTTGCTGAAAACTGAGTGTATGTATATTCAGACTTTACCACTGTATAGTCGAAGGATTGAATTGATCTGCTTTTTACTTGTGTAAGAGGTTGCCTTAGCCATAGCAGAATTGCTTAGAAGCTCCAAGTCCATTTCAGACTGTAACATCTCTCTGACTGGCACTCGATGCCATCAGAAGAAGATATAAAAACCACAACTACACCCAGATGTTTTGCCAGCCACTGTCAGCTAACAGCTGGCTTGTGTTCCGGAAAACTTAACTCTGAATGTCTGTCCTTCTGCAAATGTGTTATCCTTTTAAAAATTCATCTCCCTCCAAAGTATTGTGGCAACAGTACCCTCACATTAATATGTAATGCAAAAAAATCCTTGTACTGACTTTTTCTTTCCATACTGTGAAGGGTAAGCACCAATATTTAACGTACCCTTCCTCTGCCATTTTTCTGTGCTTCTCTCTTAGAAAGGATAGTCACATCTGCCACCTCTCCTTTGCATGGAAACCTTTCCACACTTCCAGACATTTCTGTAACCCATTCTTGTTAACTATTTATTTCTCCCACAGTTATGTTCAGGTAAGCAGGTCTATCTCAACCAAGGCATGGACTATTTCCTAGTATTCCCCTGCCAGTCTATATGTAGAGGATGGCATTCATCTTACCCCAGTGCCAACAAGCTCTTTGGATTGCTTTTCCTACTCTCTAGACAGTCTGTGACCCTGAGGGGCTCAGTTACTGGTTGAGGCTACTTAGACAACACAAATAATTAACCCTTATCCAGCTGAATCCTTCAGGTCCAGCTGAAATCAGCAAGGCTTAAGTAAAACGAGTCAGGAAGCTCAGTGGCTTGCAGGATTGACTCTTTTTTATCTCTGAAGTACTTTCCCAATTTAGCAGTAGTTCAGAAGAGGCTGTGGGATTTGGATCATTATAGGTGACAGTCCTTGGGAGCTTTGAGGAAAGGGCCGCAGGGTATAGTCCCCTCTTTCACTTGAGCAATAAGGTGACTCCTCTGGAAATCATTTCTTTTAGTGCCCTATTAGTATTCTGACACACTGTTCATCCTATACAAAATTACCTCGTCACTGGTGCCTTTACTAACTGTCATAAGCATGAACGGGACATTAACAGGCAATTCATTAGCTCCTCTCTGTTCCAACACTCTATCCACAGCTGCTAAGGAAGGGTTTTCTTCTATATGGGACGGAGCCTGCCCTAGAAACATACATAAAGATGCACACACCTCTAACTAGGTGGCCTAGAGACCACAATATTATTTTCCCCAGTGTTGCCCCCCGAACCAGATCAGGTGCATTTCTGCCCTGAGTCAGAAAAAGGCAGGGAAAGCAACGAAGATAAGAGGACTGTCAAAGACATGAGCAGGACAGGGACAGTAAAGTCTTTTTGTAATTTTATTAAAGCTGTAAAAATAACTGTTTTTCTCTGTTCGCTTTTACAATAATAACTGTTTGGGCATGGAGAAATACTCATTTTTAGTTTCTTTTTATCTTACTTGCATTCTACATCCAGTTTAGATTAATTCTGATCCTAAAGTGAAATTTCTTCTATTTGTTTCTCTCTTTAAAGTTGTGGTGCCTTGCATGCCCCACCTGACTCAAGCCATCCTACAAGAAGGCTTATTTATATGTCTTCTTTCATTTTGTTTTTGTATCTATGTAACATAATCTGTAGGAAATCTGGATATGCCTTTTTATTTGAGAAGAGGAAACTTCTTCTCCGAGGCATTCTCTGTGCCTGAATATTTCAAAGAGCAGAGTATGAAAGCAGCTACATAGAAGCGCAATCCAGAGTAATCCTCTGCCAAAAACACCATCTCATCTCTCTAGCTGTAACAGACCATACACGGGGGAAGCAGCCTTCACCCTCTGCTCTACAAGCACAACTCGAAAGGAGAACCATGGAGAGATCATCTTGACGTTATGTGGGATTAAGAGAGCTAATCCAAGAAATCATCACATGTAAAGGATTCTTTGGATCAGATAAAATATCAGATTGGGATAATTTTCTTTAAAATGTGCTCTGCTTTCCTTTGAAGGGTCTGCATTTCTAGGCGCAGACAGAGCATTTTCTGAGGCATCATTTAGCCATTTCCCAATGGTCCTGCAAAGGGGTAGCCGCAGGTTTACGCACAGTAGAGGTCAACATCCATCTGCAATGAACTCCAGAGTCATAATGAAGAACAGTTCAGAAATCAGTTTCCTGCTCTTTACCTAGAGAACGAGGAACATGGCTTTGGGACCTGGCTCCTAACTAGACATCATAAATAACTACATACAAAAGCAGAAAAAAAAATCTATTTCCATGAGTTAAGCATATACTTTAGGAATAAATTAATCACTCTGTTGTTTCCTGTCTCCTACCAATAAAAGGGGACTGACTTTGAGTATGATGCATACAAGTCTCCAACAGAGCCACTCAATTTTTACAAAGAACTGTTGGATTATGTTAGCAAAATCCACCAGCTCATTGACTCCAGGTTTGTTGGAGCTGCCAGATCCTGTGTGCTGGCTTCCAAGTGGGGAATCACATCCTGGAGAACAGAAGCCTTCAAGACTACCCACAGGAACGAGAGGTATCCCACGGCAGGGACCTCAGCAAGGTCATTCCTTTGGAGATCAAGCGTGCTGTTAGATTCACCTGCCTCCAGAGGATGTAAAACACTGCAGCCCCTCAAGCGTTGGTGTGACCATATCGCAGGGTCAGTGGAACTGCGCTACCTCTTCAAAACATGGCAGCGCAAGTCCCAGAGATTTGCAGTGGCATTTCTGTCCCTAAATCACACACGCTTTGCCAACACTTGGGTCTCTAATTTCTACTGAAGTGCTTAGCTCCCTTGAAAACTGTATTAAAGATTTCAATGCCTTGATGCGAGTAGCTGCTTTGGCAGCTCCGGCAGAAACACCTTAAGCGCCGAGCTCTTCTTACGGACAGGCTCCCGCAGGGCCGCGGACATCACCCACGGCCGACATCTGACGGCATGCAAGCCGGCTGCAAGAGTTGTCGCTCCGCACCCATCACTCCACGGGGAGAAGCGGCTCCGGGCGGGCTTTCGGCCCCTCCTCTCTGTGACCCCCGCCCGGCTGCGCGCCCGAGAGCCGCTCACCGGGCCGCAGCCACGGCGAGGCCCCTGCCCCGGAGCGCGGCTGACACTTGTGGCTGGGGTAACGCAACGGCCTGCCCCGGCCCGCGGGCAGTCACCGCGCCGGCGGCGGCTCTCCGGGGCGGGCGGGGACGGGGGCGGGGGACGGGCGTGAAGCAGTCCGGACACGCCCGCCCATCCCGCCCGGGGCAGGGTCGCGGCGGGAGCCGGCGGTGCCGCCAGGCGGCGCCCGGAGCCGAAGCGGTCGCCGGAGGGGGCGGGGGGGGCGCCGTAGTCAGCTGGCTGATTCCTCCGGGAGCATCCCAGCCGCTGCCCGCCTCCCCAGCTCCGCCACCGCGCACACGGAAAGGCTCGGTGTCGGCTCAAATCGTTCGGCGCCAAAAATGGGACGTGGGAAAATGCGCGTTGTGTCAGCAGGACGCGGGCGCGGGGCCTCTCTCTGCCTGGCAGTGCGTTCACAATGCTGCTGCTTTCCCCACTACCTTTTCTTTGAACCACACCTTCCTGATGCTCCAGTGACAGTCTGCACCGCAAGGCGTCCTGGAGGGTGTTAACCACAAAGATCGTTTGTGTCTCGCTTGTCAGGTTCAGAAAGCACAAAATGTGGCTTTTTCAGCAGAGAAATAGCATGTTCTTTGGACAAAAGAGTGTGGTTGAGAATGGGCTGTGCCATCCTTCAGCTCTTCGGTGTCCTGCTGAGAGCTTCTGGTTTTTCTTTTCCTCATTGTTTACCAGTAGCATCTGTAATTTAAAAAAAAAAAATGTCTTGGAAGTGTCACCATTATATTTCCCTGCTTTGCATTCGGAGTGCAGGAGCAGTGCAGACTGTGGTAATGAGGCTGTTTGGTTGTCCTGGCCCAGCTAGAGTGAGTGGCAGAGCCTGGCAGAGCTGGCTGGCAAATTCTGGAGACATCATGAACTCAGGTGATTGCCAGACTCTGAGGTGAAGTTACAGAGGGGCCTCATCTGACTTCACTCATGCGGCGTTTCATTAAAGGACTTTGCACCAATCAAAATGATGGAGCATAGGCCAGCATGTTGGCTCGGCAGGCTAATTAGTCTCTCAGACCTTCTGCTCCTCTGGAAGTCCCAGCCCGGCTGGGCAGGACAGGGCTTTGTGTTGCTCGCGTCAAGTGGCCAGGTTCCACATCTGTGCTGCTGGTATTTCGCTGGTCTGTGGGGCTCTCATTTGGCCTATAAACCGCAAACATCTGCTGGGGTTATGGTCGGCTTGTTGGCTGATTTCAGCAGGGGTGGTGACCTGCTGTACTAGTCAATCAGTTCTGGAAGAGCAAACTGGATGCAATGCGTAGGAGTTTGAGAGAGCAGAAAAAGCATTCAGCCAGTCAAAAACAAAAACTGGGTAAAAAAAATAAGTCTGTGGAAATGGTAAAATGCTGCAGCTTAATAACCTAGGAAAAGCACACACCTGTGCCCAGGTGTCCTTGGTGGTTTCCACATATTTTCTCCCTCGACAGCTAGATTTTTTTTTTAATGTGTGTTGACAATCAAATGTGTTAGTTTATCAATGCATTAAGATAAGCAAAAATCTAGAGTCACTTAAAATGAAATAAATTATGAGAGGAAAATGTACCTCATGCCAACACTGATAAAGTACTCTTAATTTAATTTAGTCGGGGAATAGTTTATTTTAAATTGATATAACAGAAATAAGTTCACCATAATAGCCCAGATCACACTGACATCTTCAGCTCTTAATGCAGATGTCATGTGCATCTCAGAGAAATGTCATCATAGTTTGGCAGTCTGAGGAATGCCGTATAAGAGACTAATTCTGTTCTCTATCACAGCAGTGTCGGCTGGAAGAATTTCACCGATCCTTCCCTCCACTTTCTTTGGATTGACACAGATGGAAACTAAGACAGGAACGGACTGTCAAAGCTCTCAGCATTCATCCTCATTTCTTTGAAAAAAAGTCCCTACCACTGCTCTGATTCGCCTCTCTCCTGTGCCAGCGTAGATCAGGACTGATTCTGGAGGATTTGCACTAGCTGGCAACAGAGCTGTCCTTTCTTAAGTGAAACATACATAGTTCTTTCCATGTAAATTCAGTTTAGATGCAGCAGTTTGGGTGCTGTTGAAGCGACTTATCCCACCAGTTATTCTATAGTCTCACCGAGCATTTATTTCCAGGGCAAGCAGGGTAGTACATGCCAAGAAGGCATGGATGGAACACAACTCTGTGTAAATAATACATTAGGTCTGAACTGGACCAGTTTCTGCTGGCAAAACAGACTCTTTGTTCAGGAACTTTGTCCAGATGGGACTTCCAGCAAATGGGAGTATTTTATAGTGCAACCTTGCAAACTACTTAGGGATTTTGAAATTAAACAAATAAAAGCAAAGATACTGTTCCTTTTCCTCAATATCTGGTAATTTCCCATGAGCATGGATGGCCAGAGAAAGATCTCTTTTCTTGTGGTTACATACCCTGCTATTTTGGGGATGTCACTCAGTGGACTGCATTATAAAAAAACATTTAATGAATCTCCCCTTGGGTTTGCATTCCTGGAGAAAGCCACAGCAGCCCAGATTGCAACTCATAGCAACCTAACTGCTTCTTGAGGCCATTCTTAACCTCCTGGGCAACCTCCTCAAGTCTCCCTAAAATGCATATGAGTGCTCGTGCCCCTTAGGAGCCCTTAAAAAGCCGAACCATGGTATCTGTCAGCATGTGTCCATCTCAAAAGACAGGGGTTGGACAGGAGCAATGTGAAGAGACTTCTGAAAAAACAGTCTACAAACTTGTGAACTTCATGTTCAGTGAAATATATACATTTTTTTTAATCAACCGTTGTAAGTATTAGAGTAGGGAATTAGATTCTCTGTGGTGGGAAAATTATCGCTTTCTATCAAATTCTCACAGATTTTCCTATGAGAGCTAATGTGTCTCACTGATAGTGTGTGGCTATCAGACGCAAGGAAAATGATCTAATTTATAGCCAGTATTGAGAAAGCTACCAGCAGCAGAATAAAATAGTTCTCCATATGGTACCATAAAGCTTCCAAAAACTGTAGTTAAAGGAAACAATGCTCGTAGAGAAATTCTCCTTTCATATATCAAGGAAGGGGTTACAGCAACAAGGCTAGTGAAGACTCACAAGAAGGAACAATGTCTTTGATTGTCTTAGATGAATTTATAGCTTTTATGTACAGGATTACAAGTATTAGATGCATCTTTATGCTAACAGGGCTCATGTTTTGAAGTACAAGAAAACTCTACAGCTACATTCTGTGGAGGCTTCCACAGTTTGCCAAATGGAAAAACATTTGGAGGTTTGGAAAAATCTTGCACATAAATTACTAAAGGCACGAAGCGCCTGAAAGATGGATGAAATCAGAAGCCAAGGAAAAGCAGTGTGTGTGCCAAAGAACAAAAAAAAACATGTAATGATTTCTTTTAATGACTCTCCTGCAAAATGGAGAGCAAGCTTCCAGGGCATGTCGTATTCTCATAAAAGCAGCTTGCATGGGTGAGGAGAAATACCCTGTAAGTGGTCAGACCAAGACCCAGTTTTTCATCCTTTCTGCACGTAGCTCTCCATTGATTATGTTAAGTGCTACCCACTGGTTAAAAACACAGCAAGCTCATTGTCTCTGCCTGTGGCAAAGGGCAGCCACACACTTGCTAATTTCCTGATTTATGACACCCTATAGAAGGAATTGAAAGTGGGCACAAGGCGGGGACACACACACAGGATTAGAACAGAGGGAGATCAGGAAGTTTGTGATAAAGGAAAGGCAGGCTCTCGTCTGACATGTGATCTCTCTTTTGGCTTGAAGTAAACCTGCTCCTTCAAGGCTATGCCATCAACAGGGCCTGGCTCGAGTTTCACCACTAAATCTGAGTCAACAATCTCTAATCTGGACACTGGGCTCAGGATTCAGGCTCAAGTTGCAGTTGGAAGCAGACAACAGGGACACGGGGAGGTGGGGGCTGTGGGGAGTGGGGAGAGGAGGAAAAAGACAATCTTTGTTTCGCACTTGATTGTCCACATAAGGCTGAGACCATGTGTCTTTTTTTTTTTTTTGTCATCTCCAAGATAAAACTTCACACCTCTCTGGCCTTGAAGTTGCCTTCCTGACACTTACATTAAGTACAGAAGATATATGTCTGAGAATGGAGGACATAAGTTTGTGGAGCAGCTCAGATTTGGAGTTCTTTTCATCTTTCTGACATGTGATACTGTGACATAAGCTGCCTGCAGTGGGGTTGCTATGCAGATATACAGTTTCTGAAAAGTTACACCAGGAAAACTAAAACCTACCGATGGATTTAGCATTTCACAAAGAAGGGGGATAAAATGTGTGGCAGTTAGACTCAGAAGCTAAAAAAGGTGAATTAAACTTTCATGAAAACAATCTCCCTAAAAAAACCCCCAGGATCAATAAGTATAAAAGTATCCTGTTGCAATCCTAGCCTTTGGGCTGCTGGCTTAATCCCGCTACTGTATATAATAAAGGAGACCCTGTGTGTTTAATGGCAGGGACAGAAAGAAGTGGGAAATACTTGGGTACTGTTCCTCCTAATTTCACCCTCTTCCCCTTCTTTGTTGCTGCCTTGCCATGATTTTATTTTGAAAAATAAAGACTAGAATAAAAAATATGTTGTCTGAGGCTTCCAGCCAAAAATGTGCCAGCACTTTCCCTTCCCACCGCCCGCTCCCCCTCAAACTCCTTAGGCCAAAAGCCTTAACAAAAGCTGTTTTCTGTTTGGAAGATCTCCGGGTCCTTCGTTCTCTTTCCTAACCCCTAACACAGGAAATTATTTTATAATTCACGTTATTAAGGAATTCAACTCATGCTCCTGCCCTCTTTCCATCCTGTTCCCCGGATGTCAACTGACAGCAAGCCTGTGGGCTGGCACCTATCCTCTCTGACCCGCTTGTGTCAGCTCCTCTACCTGACCCTGCCTGTAAATCATCTTGCCACACCTCTCGTGAGAGCGTGCAGGCGGCAGCCAGCTTTCCCCAGCATCCAACCGTGCTGCAGCGCCTGCTTAGCCTTATGCTTAGAAAGATACCTGTGAGCTGTATAGTGGGCTGCTCCCGAGTTATGTGTGTGTGTGTGTGTGTGTGTGTGTCCCCTAAACATTATGTTTCATATAATGCTTGTCACGCCAAAGACCACGCTAGCAATTGGGATGCAATAAATCAATCTCCTTTGGCTAGAGCTGGAAACCACATCTCCTGAGGTACTCCATAAAGAGAGGACAGGTAGTGTGAAGGGCCAGCATCACACGGCACATGTGGGGCAGACCTGCTGGTGCAATTCTGCCAGCCTGGCACGCTCCTCTGCTCCAGAGCTGACTAGGGGATGCTGCCAGCACTGCTGCCCCAGGGAGTTCTTTGGCTGCCTGCCCTCCTGTGCTGAGGGCCCAGGAAGTGTGAAGGAAGGCATGGCTGCAGCAGGCTGAGGAGAACTCCAGGAGCTGGCTTAGGGAAGGTTCCCTTTGCTTCAGAGATGGGCTCTGTAGGGGGTCAGTATTTACTGCAGCAACTCTAAAGCCCTTTAGGGCAGATGCCCTTGTTCCAGGAGAAAGCCACAAGCCCTAACTGGAGGGCTGTGCTTCCTCTTCCCAGCACTGCGGGTATTGTATTTGCGCCTCTTTCCTGAGAAGTGAAGAGAACTTCTCCCGCCTTTCTTGGTGTAGCTTGTGTCCCAGCAGACAAACTGGGAGAGATTGTATCACACTGATCCTGGCCTGGGACATGGGATGGGATAACAGCCTCTCTCAACAACTTCTTTTGCATGTGCCTATGTGGGCTTGATTCCTTCAGATGAAGAAGAAGAATGAAGCAGTGTCTCCCGGTCCCTCTGCAAATCTCCTGAGGACAACAATTTTCTGGAAAAGAAGGCAACACTGCTTCTTCCTCAAGCCTTTTTCTTTTACTAAATAGGTCCAGCAAAGTCTTTCAGAGAAAAAGTAGGCCTGCTGAGAGGTGGGAATCACAACACATCTCTGTTCTCAGCTATCTTATTAGATAATAATAACCAAGCTTTCCTCCCCAGTTGGTGCAGCATCCCACCTGCAAGTGTGGGCTGCCTGGATGCCAGAGAACTCAATGCAGGAGGAGCAGGTGAGGCTGCCCCTTATCCTGTGACAGTCGAGTACCTGGGCTTGTGTGTGGGTAGGGACATACAACTTTTAGATGCTTGCATCATTTGTAAGGAAAGGTCCTGGCTGCTTCTCTGTGTCTTGCGTATCCTTGGAAAACTTATTTCAGTAGAGCAGTGGGTGAAGTGGCTGGGAACTTACCTTCTCCAGCAGGTAGGTGATGCTTTAGAGACCAGGGAACAGCTTTGAGAAAAGAGGCTGTCAGCAGCCTAAGTTACTCTTTTTTTTCCCCTGTGGCTGGGTCTGTTCCTCACAGTGTCATAGAGGTTCAAGTCTCAACAAGGCTTGACTGGCCAACATGATAGGCTGAGGGGCAGCCCTGTACCCTGTCTCCTTTGGAGGTGTTGCAGTGTCCTGCAGCCAGCACCCATTGCACCTCTGAGGGGCTATGCTCCCACCATTCCTGGAAGCAAACAGCCAGGAGCAGCTGTTCAGCTGTGTTTTTCACAGTTCTGTGTTTTGCTGGCGTGTCCTATGTTTTCTGGAAAATGTCCCAGTGTTGCTCAAGGTAGCAATGCATTTCTTTGCCTAGTACCACATAAAGGACAAATAAAATGTGTGCAAGCCTATGTAAAGATGTTCTACTCATTCCAAAACATTCAAGCAGTTATGATCAATATGAAGCAAATTCAACTCAATTCCTGACTCTCCCTCTGCTGCAAGTATGACTACTGCCTGAGTACCACCTTACCCCATTTACAGATCCCGAACATCATGACAGCTTCGGGTGGGAGTGGAAGACAAGGCAACTTAATAGACTGCTTCTTTTCTGAGTTACACATCTATAAATCCAGAGCAATTCCAGGGGAATCCACCTGAACCAGCCTCAGCAAATTTGCTCTTAGTTCAAGCACAGAATATTTGTCATAGTTGTTATTAAATGATGCTTTTACATATTCCAGGCCTATTTTTAAAACAAAGGCAATGAAGTTAGGGCATCCAGTTCTATATATGGACACTCCAAATGGCACTGAAATGCCTCATGCATGTGTTTGGCTGAGTGTTGATTTGGGTGTCCAAATATGGACCTCAGAATGGGATATATCACTTGGATAAGCATCCTTGCAAATTTGGCTCACAGCACTTATTTGAAAAAAGCAAATTTATTTCTATAATTTAGCATGGAAAAAGCACAAATTGTTTTCATTTTGAGGGACATCCCTATTCATGGAATTGGGCCACTCAAAAACTGTCATGTGTAGTAGTTACAAAAAAAAAAAATAAAGCCCTCAAAATCATCTAAGAAAACACAGCAGGAAATTAATGCAGAGCATTTGCAGCATATAGACCCCCTCTTATCACAAGGGCAAAATTCACGCTGACAGCGAGAATTTAGTGCTAGCAGAAGGACCCGTGCAGCTTGATCACAGCAAACTCCTCCTCTGCCCCAGCAGTGTGAAGGGATGCACACAGGGGCAGCTGCTTAGAGACCTCAGGCAAAGCTGCTTCTCTCTACTCATGAAGACAATCTCTGCATCTCAAATCTGTGCATGTGCAAGAGCTGGAGCGATGGCTGTTGCACGCAGGAACTTTCCCCTGTATCTCCCAGTGCATCAGGATTTTCTTTGGCTCCTTGGTAGTGAGTTCTCCAGGAAAGAGCTTGGTTTGACTATTAGGTCTTAGTAAGTAATAAATAACATCAGCAGCAAGCAAGCACTGTTCTGCAAGTTTGCTGGGTTCCCACTAATTGCAAAGGACTTTTACATCCTTCGTGTAATTCCATTCATTTTGTTGGCATTGTACAAAGGATGGATTTGGCCTCAAAAATAAAGCAGGTTTCTCTTGCATAATGTATCATACCATTTGGTCTAAATTTTCCTCAAGGTTTATGTGTACTTGGATATTTCTCCCCATATATGCAGCTGGAGATATTTTTAAAATAACAAACAATGAACTGATTCAGCTGTCCAAAGCAGTTGTTCACATTCTGAATTTTGGGGTAAGTTGTTAAGAAAGTGTAAAGCGGGCAAATCTTCAGGAAAGCTAAGGTAAGTTTGTGATCATTGGAAATGTGTGAAGTCAGCTCCAGCCTAGATCACTTTCTCTGCTTCTGCTGTCCTGATGATTTTTGACAAGCTGATTCCATTTCTGGAAAAAAAAAAAAAGAAACAAACAAAAAAAACCAGTTCCCCAGAGAGAAAGATTTCTCTACAGAGTCTGTTGTTTTTCAGAAAAGTGAAAATGTGTGCTAACAATTCTGGACCACTGACAAAAGCAAAATCAACACACACAGCCTTCATTTTACAGCCAAGTTCATATGAATAAATAGAGATGCAGCAAGCTGTTTATAGGGAGACAAGCTTTACTCTACATGCCCTTCCAAGCAGGCATACTTAGGCTGTTGTTGTTTGCCTTACATGGCTGGTTAATGAAACTGTCTAATAGTTCCAGAGCTCAACAGACATTTCCAATCCCTACATCAGCAGCGCTGGCTGTGCTGGCCAAGAGCTGAGAACCAAACACTATTGTGTAAGATAGCTGTTGCAGAGGTCTGGGGGCGCTTGGGAGGAGTTTGGTGCTTTGAAGAACCTGTGATTTCAGGGGGAGTTCATACACGGAAAAGCTCCATCCTCACAAAAGGTAGGCAGAACACACTTCTGTACACTGCCATAGGTGCAGCATGAGCAAATTGTGCTTGGATAGATCCCCTCAAAATGAACGAAGCTGCAGCAAGTGCATCTATCCATGGGCCTTCTCCAAGATCAGGACCTAACTGCACTGTGGTGAGTGCATGGTTTTTTTCTCCCCACGCCTTAAATACTGCAGAAACAGAGAACCATCAAGGGAGACATGAAGATGGAAGGGACATAGTTACAGCTTTCAAGAACACTTACCCATATTTTTCTAAGACTTCAGACTGAGGGGGGTTTTTGTCTGTGATTAGGCAGGTAGAGGAATGAATAACCACATGCACAAAAAGAAAAAAAAATAAAACAACAGCACATTTAAGTGCATTTTTTTTCTTGGAGATTTATTTTGTTTTAATAAATCTGACACCAGTCAGGGAGAGAGAAAAGAGTTGCAAGCCCAAAAGGAAAGCAGAGCACTCTGAGGGTGCTTCAGATTCTTGCCCTCTTTAAGATGTTTCATTGGGATGTTTTTGAGCTCTCTCCTTAGACTCAGGAGTTGTTGGATTCCCTCCCCACCCCTCTTTTTTTTGTTGGTTTTTTTTTGTTTGTTTTTTTTTAAAAAGCGAGCTTACTCGCCCGGTGTGATTTCCAAGCTTTCACAGCTCTAATAAATAAGGAGCACCTGTAAAACAGTAGCTTGACTTAAGTGAAACTGTACAAAGGAAAATATAGAAATACAGTATATACATAGTGCTCATAGTGCACCATCACTACAAGGCTCTGGTTCAACTGACTCTGCTGCCCTGCTCCCAACACCGCTGACGCAGACACTGCCCCTGCAAACTGCTCCTCACTTCCCCGCAGCAGCCTTATAGAAAAGGTGTACTCTGAACACTCAAGAGTGAACAATTGCTTTATTTGAGTTAGTAAACAGTTACACTGAATCACAAGGTGATCTGAAATATTTTTTTTCGATTTTTTTTCTCTCTTTTTGATTTTTGTGGGGGTTTTATGGGTTGCTTTTTTTTTTTTTTACTTTTATTTTTTGGCTTTTTTTTTTTTTTTTTTTTTTTTATTTGTCAGAATGGGATACTCCACGACTCTCTTACCAATTCAGTGCCAGTATAACATGCTCTAGTGTACTTTTGGACTCTTGGCTACAACTGTACAAGTGCACACAAGTAAATTCTACCCTGTTATCCTCCACCCACTGATTGAGGATCAAATTGCACATTTCTCTTAACCATGACAGGAGAAAGCAAACAGTGAAACAGAATCATGGGGGATCTTTCTCACTTTACCCTTGTTTTCATTGGTTTGTCCATACCATTCTAATTATCATGAAAGGGCTATGCATATGGAGAGATTGTCTCACTGCCTTCCTGGATCACTGAAAACCATCAGGGTTGAAATTTCATCCAAGTCTTTCGTGACGCCCAGCAAATATTCCCCTCAGATTATTTTACACCTTGAGGGAATTTTGGTCTTTAGTTCAACACTCTTGCTCTGTTCCCAAATGGGGCGCTATTTAGGGGAATTTAAAGAGAAAGCTGAGAAGAATAAACATTTACTGAGTTCTCTTGGCATTCAGTCTCTGAAAAACCACAGTATAAACTATTCATGCTGCTTCTTACATCTGTCAAATCAAAAATTAAAAGCCATAAAAGTGTAACACTGAAAATATGGCATTAGAAAGGATAAAGGTGGCCTTTGTAAAAATAACAAGGAAAGCATATTAGCCAATAAAATATTCTAACTCTTCATTTAAAAGTGCATCATGGGTAGGACAGAGATGACTCTGAAGTGTTGCCACTCCAGTATTACCCCTTTCCCCCATCAAAACTTGAATAGGTCCAAAACCATACAATGCAAATCACGATTCTTAGTGTAGCAGCAAAACCACAGCAGTTTTTCAAAGGGAAAAAAAAATTTAAAAAAAAAATCCGTATCATTGTCCAGTCTCAAATATCTGAACTTCCAAGTCAGTGAGGGAAAAGTACCTATGTTGGTCCATGTGGTTTTTGAAACCTGGGTGAAAAATCCCCCCCAGCAAGAAACCAAGAGGAAAAAGCGTTCCAAGAGGAGAAGAAGGGTGGTCGCAGGAATGCTGAGCACACTGTGTAGGTCCATGATGTGCTGTCTTCTGGGTCAAAGGCACCCGTGGGACTGAGGCTTCCTCGGAGGGGCTTCATGACAGGAAGCTGCTTTCTTTGCTTGGACTTTTAGCCAGAGGGGGTGGTGAGCGGACCGGCTGGCGTCATTCGGTGGAGTGACATGGTTTGCTCTGCTCCCTTTCTCCATGCAAGGTACCCTGTCAGCAAGTGCTCCTGCAAAGCAGACAAGTAGAGGAGGTCAGGGCAAGTGGTAGGAGACTCATTGCAGGCAGGTGGGGTACTGTCTGAGCTCACATTCCACAAAGCCTCATACTGGACAAGTAGACAGGATGAGGCAGAAGCTTTACAGAGCTGCAATGTACTGCTCTCTTCACAGCACAGACAGGAAACTGGAGTCAGAGAAGGGGAAGCAATTGAATGAGGATCCCACAGCACCTGGGATGGGGATGGGACAGGGGATGTGCCAGGGCTCCCCAGAGGCACGCACTGCATGGGCTGGTGCGTGGCTCCACAGGGCTGATTGGTCTCATGAGGAAACTGGGACAGTACCCAGAGACAGCTCCATTGTCATGTAAATACTCATCTCCCACTAACAGAATTAAATCTGTAGGAACTATTTATGCTGTGTGTGTAAACTGAAGATGCCCCTCTTGGCCTTTCCCCAAATCCACAGTCCTATAAAGCAGAAGTGTATGCTCAGCACAGCAAAACAAGCTGCTATGAGTGAGGTCAGGCTGAAGTATCCCACAACCTCCTCAGTCTTCCCTTGGGATGATCTGCAACTTGTCTTGTACCACCACCATAACAGCTACAGCACCAGGGAGTCACAACCAGCAGAGCATGATGATTGGCACTGCCTAGCATGACAAACAGAATTAAAATAAAGGCATTTTAGGACCCAAAGAAGAAGTAGGCTTTACTCTCACTAAGGTAAACGATTGCCAAGATCTGGTATTTTCAATGTTGAACACATATATTTCCATGGACCACAACAAAACCCTCCAGATCCTGCTAGAGCAGATTACAGGATTAGGGAAAGGATTTAACCTTCTAGTTGTTCCCTTTTTGTATCCTGGTCGTCATTTCCAGGTCCATTTCTCTCCTGTTATTGACGTGGGGTTCTAACTGCTTCCGTTTTCTTTTCTCATTTTTTTTAGGGTACAAAATGGATTAATTCCATAGGACCAGTTCAGACAAATCCCTTCTGAAGCCCATCAGTGCTTTGATTGGGTGAACAATATTGGAGTAAACACAGCTTTAATGATTTGAGGTCTTCAGAAAGCTGCAAGATACCTCCCCTAAAATAAGGTGAGCTTTGCCAGTGGTGAAGGCCAGGGTCATGAGAATCTTTGGAATCATGTTCTTGAAAACCCAAATCACCTCATCAATTTAATACAACTAACGACACACAGGTGGTTATAAGCTCCTGATGCCTGGGGGCTACAGGGAGATACACCATTGCCTCGTGTGCTTCTGCTTCCCTTGCCAGTTGACCATGTAGGCTACCTGGCAGGGACTGTCCTTTCTCCCTACACAGTGAGCTTTGGACTCTGTCTCCTTGGATGGGATCTGCTGTCCCCTACAGATTTGGATTGAAACTCTGAAGTACTTATCGGCCTTAATTTTGGTGCTGGGGCACATTTTTCTTCTCAGTCTGCTCCACGACCTCCCCTTCACACTGGCTCCTCTGCAATCCCTCTCAACACTGTGCTTGTATCCCATTGCCAAACCTCCACCCTTCTCAAAGCAGAGACTGGAAGGCACATTGAATATGCTGACCAGCATAAACTGCCAGGGCACAGAGACCACTACATCTAGGTTAAGGAGTAACATTTGCACTTACAGCCAATGTGCCTAGCAAGATGAGCCTCTTTGTGTGCACAGAGAGCTGTGAACAAGAACTAGACTGAGAACTGGGATGTATCCACCTACTAAGTATTCCCCATAAAGTACACAACTGCTTTCTGTCACTTCTTTGGCTTGAAATCTTACAAGGGAAGCAGAGAAAATAAAACCCGTAATGTCTGTATGAAGCCTCACTTTGCACTTCAGGTATTTTGCCTGCTCCTCTCTTTCCATACATTGACAGAAATGAATTTCCATCCCTCACTAACCAGTCTCAGATGGCATGGCATAGCACAGACAGGTAAATGATTTGGAAGGGAAAGCATAAAGAAGTTCAGTGGTTCTTGATGCTTTCTGCCTAGAGCAGTCATCTATTTGTGTAAGTTCTGTCTGTTTTCCCCTACTGAGGACAGACTCAGTGTAACAGAGAGTGCAGACTGGTGAGAAGAACCTTCCCCACTGACTGGCTCATATGGCAGTAATTGCATTTGATGAATGCATCTTTGTAGCAATCAAGTGACAGAATAAAAATCCATATCAGGCATAGCATGCAAAGTTCTATAAAGAATGAGAATGCACTAGTCATCACTGCTTCAGAGTTTGATGTCATGCACCTCGTGCCAACACTAGTGTGGATGACCAGCACAATGAAGTCAGCTATTTATATCTCCCCAAAAAAAACAAATTATTTTTTAGGAGAGCAACATATGCTCTTCACCCCAGCTGAACCTGCCTTCAACACACATCAAATATTGCTGACCAGACAGAAAAATTGCATCAGCCACAAAAGAAGAATTTTCATACGGATAAAGCCACGGAGTTGAGCTTATGTGAGTTGTGCTGAGGTGAACATACTGGGTTTTTCTTGCTTTCCGAAACCAAGAAGAGCTGGGCTGATTCTGGGTAGAAAGCCCACACAGAAGTCAGAGGGAGGCTGCAGTTCCAATCCAAGAGGCAGCAGGAAAAATGTGACAGAGACAGTAAGCAGGAAGGCTCATTTCTGGCCTACTGTTAGTGCAGGGGGGGAAAGAGAATAATGCAACGGGATGATGACCCAGCTCAAGCAGGTGACTTAAAGATTCATCTATGAGGGCTCAGATAGTGATGCAGTGCTTCCCTGAAATAGGTGAGAACCACACTGGTGCCCTCGGAGGCTGAGCAATCAGCAGCTGTGACAAAGGCTGCACCCACACAGAGCTTCCTCTTTGCTTGATGCCCTGACACATGAGGATTTAAATCCTTGCTAGAGCAACATAGAATTAGAGCACGGCAGGTCAGTTTGGCAGCTAAGGCAAAGCCTCCCCACAAGCGTCCCTGCTCCCTTTCTGCAGCTAGCTAGCTCTTTCCAGGTGCTGCTGCAGACCTACAGCCCTTTGTCCTGTGCAGCCCCTGAGACTGTTGCGGTGGGAAGCTTGGCCCTGCTTGGTAGAGCCAAGTGCTAGAAGTGCTCCTCACTTCACTCCCCCTCCATGCTGAGGAGTTGGGTAGCTCAGCTGCAAGGGAATGTCCTTCTTCTGCTCCCTCACACCCAAGCACTAATCCCTATGTGTCTGCTCCTAACACTGCCCCAGGTGCCAAGCATGGCAGCGTGCTCCTGCTGGCAGTGATGGCCAGCAGAAATAGCTGCTTTTACACAGTATCCTCCCCAGTGATGTCCTGCCCCCTCAGGGTGGCCAAGTCATTGGCATGGTTTTGGATACATGCAGGCACCCACACCCACCCACACCCAGTTTTTTCCATGGTTGCTTCCCTCTCATTCTACGCTCCATTGAATTCTATCTCCAAATTCACATCTTATTGTTCAGGAAAAATTAGAGACTGGGTGGGAAAGGCTGAGGCAACTGTTGATGTGGACTGGCATGGCAGAGTTTCTATAATTTAGCACAGCACTTAATTCACCCAGACAATGAATGCTGACGTGCTAAAAGAGGCCTAGTTCATCTGGGACATGCACGGCTCTAGAGTAAAGGCACTGCAATTATTTTCTCAGGGAAACTGCTCTGAAGATAAACCACAAGAGTGCAGCTAAAGTCAGCATGGGAGCAAGCTCAGCCCTGGAAACACTCCGGAATCATCTGTTACTTGTAATAGTTCTCCAATATATTTTATTTTTTTTATTTTTTAGCAATTCTTAAAGCAGTTCAAGCTTCTTCATTAAAACCTTCCCCTTTCAACACTCTGTGATTTATCTTTCCATGATCTGACTGAAAGGATGCCACATTGCAAAAGTCAGGGGAGACCTTTAGCATGAATAGGAAAAGAAGCAGAGTCCTCATGCACCAACTCTTGATTTCAAAGGTGGTGATTTCCTTCTGCTCTGAACTTGTACGCTAAGAATCCTCAGCTTGGGGTCAGCTATTAAACTCAGGCTCTCCCACCTACTGAAACATGAGATGTAAACTGAGCAGACATTGTGACTTTAAGAAACGCATTGGGGAAGAGCCCTGGGATTTGCCGTCCTTTTATGCCTAGGCAGAAGAAGTAGTAAGGACGCCCCCAGCTCTATGACTGAATTGTTGCAGGGATGCACCATGTCTGCAATTGCATACAGTTGCCTTGTAGTCAGGGAAGGACCCTGAGAGAGAAATATGAACTGGAAAGCAAAAGGTCTGTTGTATGCTGACTCCTGCTTTACTGCATCAGTTCCTAGAAAAGCTTTTGGGGAAATTTCACCAGTTTACATCTACATTCCACTCCTTGCTGGTACAGTTAGGACCATCTCTCACTAAACTTATTCAATGCATGTTAAATTGAACCCTGAAACTAGCTGGTGAAGTCAGGAACAGTAATGTATGCCACCATGACCTTGTTATGTAGCAAGGAAATGGTGGAAATACAGTTCCAGGCTCTTCTTCATGCTCCTGCATGGGCCAAGGGAAAATCATCTCTCAAAAAGATGGACCAAAGGAATTTTGACTGTGGAAGAGACTCTGAGAGTCACCAAGGAAATGTGGGGTCCATGCTTCTGGATTTACCAGACAGCCAGTTCACTGAAAAGAAACAAGATAGAAATGGAGCTTTCTCTGCCTCTTTCAAAAACAGTGACCATCATTCAAACCCCAGGTATATAACAGCAGAGTCTGCTCTTGACTGCTTTGTTCCAGCCTCAGGCTCCATGATAGGGATACAGCATAAGGCAAAGGGAAAAGGAGTCTCTTTCCTCCATTATACATTTCCATAAAGACAAAATAGGAGTACAGTCTAGAGCCTCGGTAAGCATGCAGCTCTTCTTCATAACCAGTGGAAATAGAATTACCTAAATTCAGCAGAGACCAGACATATACTTGAGGAGAATGGCCTAGGTTGCTGTAAATCCTCCCTGTACCAGAAGGCAGCAACACAGCTTCACCATACCACTTGCTCTGCACAGACCCAAGGGGCATTGCACCTCCTCTCCCCTTCCGATTTGGATTCTCCTGGGCGGAACAGCTGCCACCAGGAGCCCATGCCACAGTGTTTTAAATTTTCACTTCCTCATGTTCACATCACTTCCAAGCTTTTTGGGAAAGCAGATCAACACTGAATCAGTCTGCTTTCACCTTTCCTCTCCTTGCTTTACAGGTAGGGCAGCGGTAGGGGTTCAGGAATTTTAACAGGAGAGGACCAGTGTCTTCATTCTCTTTTCCACAGCCTGGGGTGCTCCAGAGCAGGCACTGTGTTCAGTGCTCTGAAACACATCTAGTAAGAGTCTCTATATCCACCAGCTTTGGAGGAAGGCAGAGGAGACCAGACTTGGTAGGCTAAGATGAGCATTTGGGTTGTTATCCAGATTCCAGCATCGGTGTTGCTGTCTGGTTTCCCTGCTGTTGTCATCTTTCCTTCCCTGTCTATACCACATTCTTCTTTTCAAAGTAGCAATCTCCTGAAAGCCTCTCTAAATAGTCTCTTCATATAATTTTTCACCATATCAAAGAAGTTTCATGTGGTTTAACCTCTTGTAGAACGATTGCTCAGTGAGTTTATGAAAATCTCCTTCATTTTCAGTGTGAACTAAAGGCAAAACTAATGTCAACCAGACCCTCCTGCCCAGTCTCATGACACCATCTTTCTCCAGGCTTTTACTGACAGGAGGTCTCTGATTTATATTTTGGGGCACTTTGAGATATGCACATGGGTCATGCAAAGTGGAAAATTCCTCCATGGTTCTGGATTTCTAATCTCTGCATTAGAGTGTACCCTATAGCAGACCACTACAGTGGCCCACAGAGTTTGCCAGGGCCAGTCCTGATCTACACTAGGATAATTGGGTATATCTCCACAAAAACAAGGCAGCCCATCGCCCTCCAGTTAGTGCAGAACAAGCATGTTTGGCAGCCTGGTAACTAGTTTGTTTTGCCCCACTGATGTGTAGTAGAATATATGATTTTCCTCTGAAAAAAAACAAGCCAAATTTCCAACAAAGTTTCCCATTCTAAGCTCGAACAGAGCTGAAACTTTGCAAGGATCTTTTAGCAAAAAAACACCCCAAAACAACAACAAAAAACACCTCAAACCAAATCAAAACAAAATAGAACCGAAAAAACCAACCAAGCAAACAAAACCCCCCAACAACAAACAAAACCAAACAAAAACAAAAACAAAAACACCTAACCTCAAAACATAAAAGCTGAAACAGAATACAAACCAAATCCAGACAGTTTCTACTCTCCTTTCCTGAAAACAGGCAACCACTGTGATGTGATAACCCTTCTTTAAGCCTCCGATTTTGTCTGAATCAGAATAGAAACTTCAGCTTGAATTTCAGCAGCCTCCTGTGGGCCCAAACCACTAGGCTTTTGGCTATTCTGAGGTGCTTCTCAATTTTCTTATTCAAGTTGATCTCTCCACTAAAACCAGTTAAATAGCCAGAAAAAGGCAGATTAACTGTTGGTAGTGGTATGGAGGATGGTGAGGGTGGATGTCTTGCTGAGCCACAGCCCATACCTCCCTCTGAGAGTCCTCCCCCTCACCTGGGTTACACTTGGGCCTGGTTTTTTAACCTGAAATGCTATTGTGGGTCACAAAATTATAACAATTACAACAACAATAGTAACCATACATTTTTTTTTTTTTTTTTTTTCAGAATCAGCATTTGCAAATTTCAGCATCATGTATCAGGAAGCAATCAATATTTTCCCATTTTCCCATTAAGGAACCCTCCATCCCTAACCATTCAGGACTGAATGCTGGCACCATCTCTGTGGCATTTCTCCCTGGTTTTCACAGCCCCCATCCTGGTTCCTTTTAAGTCTAAGGTTCATCCGAAGGCAAGGGGGCGTGATCAGGTGGTCAAAATGTCATGTAGATTATACTGTGGGGAAAAGAAAAGGAAACCCCCAGAACACATAGGGAGCAAGTGGATGAAACCTGTCATAGACCTCAGTGTAGTGCTGGGCACCTTAGAGAATCCCCCTTATCACCAGCACTGCTTGATACTGAAAGACCTGCATTGGACCCAACCATTGCTTTAGATTTTCTCTGTCTCCCACCTCAAGAAAACAGGAACTATACTGTTTACCACCAAGAAGAACATTTCAGCAATAATTGATAAACTGCTTCAAATAAAACTGAATTGGCATTTTAATTGATCTGTGAAATTTAGGGTCCGAATTCAAATTTTCAATGACTTCATCATGTATCTTTTCTCATCATGTTCAAGCTTCTCTCTGTTGGAGAATTCCTGTGGGAAAGGGCTCTTTTTCTCCTCCTTTTGGATACACAACTTACAAGTGGCAGCATAAGTGGTTCATGAAACCTTATAAATATTTGGAGCATAAGCAGACAACACAAAGTTTTACATTTAATCATATGGGCTCCAAATAAATAGCTGAAAAGTGCTCTAACCATAGGTTTCAATATCAGTCGCCTGATGATGGGATGCAGATCTTTCCAGAGAGGTTGGAACTCCATAGTTATTTCACTCAACACTACCCAACCCCTAAACCTCCTATTTTTTTAAATTATTTTTTTTAATGTGTCCCTCAATGGAAGTTGATTACATTACACAGCATGAGAGTCCAAAACTGGGACTGAAAGATGGAGCCCAACAGAGAGCATGGGTCTCCTCTTGGTAAATGCAGTCCAGCCTCTTTACCTCTAGAAAATTTGTTATTTAAGGTTGGCTCGAATTTAAGGCAGCAATGTTTCAGAAACACTTGGAAAAGCAAGCCAGCTGCAGGGTGGATATCATTACAAAGTGAGACACATGTTGTACAGGAATACCATTCTTTCCAGAAGCCAAAGTTGTGTCTGGGGAAGTAAAGCCATGCAAAGGAGTCAGAGGCAGGACCTCGATCCGGAATGTTCCGAGGGCCTTCAACTTGCATTAAAGGCACTGAGCATTGAGTGCACCCAGTACTGAACAGGACCAAGCCCAGATATTTAATCAGCTGTAATTTTCACGGTAGAAGCAAACATTAAATAGTTGAGGGTTCTGCAAAATGTTAGAGGTTACTTTGATTCATGGCTCTCATGAGATGATCACACGCTTCCAAACATAACCTCCGGTCTCAGGAGTGCAATGCAGCTCTTTATCAAAATACTATAAATAAGGTCATGATTAGTAGGTCTCAGCCATGAGGCCTTGACGTATGGGGGCACCCAGGCACATGCTTAACTTGCCTGTTTTACTCTACGGGACCTATAAAAGATTCAGGAGAGGCTCAGTAGGTAATCTGGAAACAAAAATTGCTTCAGAAAGGCTTGCTTGCCATCATCTAATTTCCTCCTGACTTCTTACTCAAAGAATTTCACTTCTGCTTTGCTTCAGTCTTCCACCGTTTTTTTTTTAACAAGAATTTAATTTTATCTTAAAATCTATGGCTCACTGCTTGAGTATGTCCAACTTTTTCACAACCACAGTCCTCAAAAGTGTTTTGTTCCTTTCTCTCCCACTTTCATTGCTCATAATACTGAGAAATACTTTATGAGCTTCCCACAGTTGTTCAGAGCTCACTGCTCTGCACTGAAGTTGGCCATGATGTTTCAGGGTCAAGCTTCACAAAGACTGTGGGGTGCTTAGCTCCTTACCAGATTTCAGTGGCAATCAGAAACATCCTGTCCAGCATCTTGGCGTCTGCATGTAAAAGCAATTGTTTTCTAGATGACGTTTTTACAAGAGTGCCTGTCTGTTTTACTATGGTCTTCGTTGCTAAGGACTCTGTATTTAATTATGAGTTGTGGTTTTTTCCCCCCTATAAACTTTCCCTGGGCCACTGACTTCAGTAGCTAGATGGCAAAAGAACAGGTTAATGGGGGAGCTAGAGTCTCCCCATATGGCTGTTTCAATATTAACACTTTTGAATACAGCCAAATCTGTCTTGAAACAACTTAAACAAGAAGAGCATTAGACCATATATGTATGAAAGTGCCCGATTAGTCTTTAAAGCCTGGTAAAGTATTATGAGTAACTCATCATTTCAAATGAATGTGGGTTGTACCAGCTTAGGGAATGGTGTGGATTGGGTGCTTAGTTCAGTTCAAATAATTTTAATTTCATGAGACAATTAAAACTAATCACAGCAAGTAAGCACCAAAATGATCTCTGAAGTCAGGGGTCTCAGGTCTTGGGAGCTGTCAGGAAGGCTACAGTCTCCAGGAGTTACAGGTTCTGCAGATTTCTGTGGGTCTGTCAATCGAGCTGTGATCATTTTTGCTGTCTGAAGTTCTAGCCATGTGTTTTCTTTGCAAACAGCCCTAGATGCTCATTACCTTTACAGATCAGACCAGGTGTAGTTATTTTCTAAATTGGGGTCAAGAATCAGATTTCATATTTGAAACACATGCCCTAGGAGGTTTTATAGAAAAGCAGGAGGAGCCCATCAGAAATCAGTCCTTGCTCCTTTGATTCAAAGAGTGTGCAGTGATCTATGGCAGCATACCACAAGCCTGCTATTTACTGCCACTGAGACGGAAGTTAGCACTCCCACACCCCGGCAGCAAGATGTGGGAGCTGAAAGCTACACTGGAAGTATGTCATTTTATACTTCACCATTTTGAGAATCTTTTTTTTCTTTCCTTTTTTTTTTTTTTTCCCTGGGAAATCCTTTTTCTGATTTAATATATCTGAGAAGGTACACAGGCAGTTTTGAAACATAAGATCACACTGCTAGAGTCAGGCAGCTCCCAAGGGCAAAGCTTCAGTTCCCAGCAAATGTGTTTAAGACTTAGCGGTGTTAGCAGTCTCTCCTCTCCCCCTTGGGATAAATGGAAAATTTCTGTAGCCTCATAAGAAGCTAGGTGAAGGAAAACTTCTGAAGCAGAAGAATAGGTGCTAAGTGTATGAGTCCAATTACTCTGTTGATTTAGATTAGTTTAGCATCAGTGGAATCATATTCAGTTAAAATTAGCTAAATCTCTGGCCCATAATACTGTGTCAATAACAATGACTAGCATAGAAATATGTTTAAATATAGAAAATCTGTTTTCAAGTATATCTTTGAGGTCAAATTCTGTCCTGTTCATAGCAAGCAGGGCAGGGTAAGATGTTGGTAGATGGATGTTACAGTGACAGGGGAGAGAAGAAGTCTCTTAGGGCAGAAAAGGAGGTTAATAGCTATGCCCCTTGCCTCAGGAATCCTGACCAGAGCAGGAAATCTTGTGCTGGACCATTATGGGCAGAGGAGCTCACAGTGGGATATAGATTACCTCTGCCCTGAACTGGAGTGGTTCTGCATGTTGTATATTTTTACGACTACAATGCATGGACTAGACAGATGAAGGTTTGCTCTGTAACTCAGCAGATGCTGACCCCAGGACATACAGGTTGGCTCTGCAGGTGGCTACTATTTCCATTATTTCTGGAAGAAGTTCTGCTGACACAAGCAGAAAAATTCCTTCCTTTTCTTACCCTTCTGTCCCCAAAGTAGGATTAGCCAACACACATACACATACACAGAAGCTAGTTGTGAGTTTACAATTTGCCACTTGATTTTCTAATTCAGTTTATCATAACTATCATGTTAAATATAAGCAGATGTCAGTGTTTTCATTTATTTGCTTTAGGAAACCTCGACATCAAAGCTGGAGGGTTAAAACTGATCCCGTCAGGACATAAAGCATGTAGCAGGCAACACTAACACTGCTAATTTTAGAAACTCACGTTGCTCAAACTTGAAAAAATAACACTCAACAGAATATTCTCCCTAGCTTCATTCCTTTATCATAGTAGGACTTTGGCACCGAGACATCTTTTGCTAGTTCCTCAAATTGCATCAAGCAAGATCAGCTTGACAGTCCATATCCTGATGGAGAGACTAAACTTTAACATCAAGGATTATGTTGTTGATTAGCACTTCCAATAATCAAGTAATTGGTACATTTAATAATCCAGAGTTTGTCGACTTGCCCAAAAAGGTCATGCTTGCTTTGATTCCTTTTTAGAGAGTCCATGTTGCTACTATATGAATTCAATCTGTCTGTCCAGAATTCTAGCATAAAAATATTTGGCTATTTTCCTTCTTGTCATACAATTTGATGGGAAATAAAATTCAGGAAAAGTTGCACATTAGGGCAATATGTTCAGATATTCCAATTAGGGTAGGCAAGAGGGAAAAAGAGAATTTGCTGGACTTTTTTTCTCCCAGGTTAGTGTGGCCAGTGCAACCAATACAAACCTCCAAGGGTCCAAGTCAACACAATTATTGGTGCAGTTTTTGCCCTCCTTGTATTTTATCAGAATTTCTATGAGGTTGGGAGTCTCTCTTGAGGGATCCTCCCCACATCCGGACAGCCCAAGGAGCAGGGTTTCACCTCCATGCTTCCTGGCAGGAGGAACTAACCCATGGGCACAGCAGAGGTCACAGCTGCAGTGCAAGAGGCTGCACCAATGTTCTCCTCCCCCTGCTTACCCCCTCTGCGTAGACACAGACAGGTCTGAGTGCTGTGCAGTTTTAACAGGCAGGGAGAGTGGAAATCTAAGCAGCCCCTTTGCTCCCCCAGACTGGCTATGGCCAGCAATAGTGAAAGGAGGGCTCTGCATGAAACCACAGAGTCCCCACCTCAAATCAGTCATCAGAACTGCATAAATCACTTGTGCGTGCTTGAGAGGCTCAAAACCGACCCACGTTTCACTGCGGTACCCACTGGAATGAGATGGTTACCATGCTGTTTATTTCTACAGAGTATTTGGGGTATCTTCTTTCCCTTGAAGCACGTAAGGACCTGATCTCACATCTCTTCTGCTTAGAGGCTGCTTTTTTTCTTTTACTGGAGGAAGGAGGGGACAAATGCAGACTAACTAATAGTCATCACCGTGCCATGCTATGCTATTGCACAAACCCCAGAGGTACGGCAGACACTTAGGCTGGGCTTTTTAACTTCCAGTGTCTATGGGGACATCTATGTCTATGCCAGTCACCCTAAGTTTCCTTCACAGCAGGGAGAAATAGGCATTCCTAGGGCACAATTTGTCTGAGCTGTCTTAGTTGCTGACTTCAGGATGAGCTCAGCTGTCTCTTGAAATGCCTGCTTCTCTAGGTTGATTTTAAAGAGAATTTAGACAATTAGCTCAGCTGTGTCTTTGTTCCAGATGTCTGTATTGGGTCAGATTAATCTTACCTGGCAACCTGAAAACTTTCCTGTAAGTTAACCCTCACACTGAGACAAAGGAATATGTAAAACTCTCGGTGAATGGGAAAATGGTTATTCCTGAGGATAACCACAGTGGCAGTTATTGACATTTAGAGAATACAAAGAGCTGAGGACAGTAACTGAGTGATAAAGCATCCTTCTTGTCTTTCCAATGCAGCTTGTTCAGTTTGCCCACTTTCACTGTCAAATACTATCTGTGAAGTTATGTCGTGTATAATCACATCAACAGGCAAAAATACATAACTCGGTGAAGCCAGAACTCTCTCTGAGATTTTAAGCTCTGGCTCTGAATAACATTAAACTCCTCCTGGGATTGGGACCTCATCAAAATAGCATTGCTGCAGTCTGGATGGTCCAGGCAAGCAGAAATAGATGCTTAGAACCAGCCTGTCTTTGTCTACACCATAAGCACATAAATGTGCAAGTGTCCTAGCACTGGCTTGAAAGAGCTATGAGGAGCTTGAATAAGATGGGAAAGAAAGGGTTAATCATGGCTCTCCTAAAATTAAATAAAAGGGATACAGCCAAATAGTGGCCTTCTCACCAGATCAAATCACTACTCCTAGACAGAAGAGTGCGTACATTTATGAAGAGAATCTTTCAAGCTCCAGAGGTAACACTGAGGTTTGCAATAAAGATCTCACTGCCGAGGGACATTTAGTCCATCCATATCTCAGGATCTGGGGGTAGAGGGATCCCCACTAGTAGGACCTAGGAATGTGTAACGATTTAAAATATCCATTTGACTACTGAGTTGTTGTATATGTTGGTTATTAGTCCAAGGATGTTAACTATAACTATGTCCTCTGCTCTTACTAACGTATCTTTTAAATGTGTCAGCACATGCTGACAGCAAAGAATAATGGTTGTGTTCCACCAAAGAAAGAAAATAAATAGTTTATGATCAAGAGAAGCAATGTTTCTCGCACTGCAACCAGCACAGGGGATGTGGTGTTAACAAATAAAAAGAGAGTCCTGACTATACTATATATTTTGATGGTGCAATTAGCCTGCACTGATGAAGCAGGGAGACATTACAATGGCCCAGATTCCACTGCATGCTGCTGCTGTCTATGGCTGTAGGTGCCAAAACACCACTGCGGTCACTATTTGTGCTACCAGGGACAGGGATTTACTGGAGGCTGCAGAATATTTCATGGATTGTAATGAAATCTGGCATGTCACCAAGCCACATCCGGCAAGCCATCAGTATTTTACTGCTGAACAGATTTCTTGAAACACCCACTATTTCCCCTTTTCCTGAAAGAAGCTCCCTGTGCTTGTGAATCTAAACAATTGCAATTACATTATCTTGTTAAAGAATACCTTCAGGGCAGGTAGCACAGTGTGCAGCTGCAGGGTGAGCCACAGGTTGAGCTCTGGACGCTCTGGACGTCAGGAGCCCGAGCCCCAGGCAAGAGGCCATGAACTGCCGACCCTTTGTGTAACCAAGACATGAGGACCAACCAGGGACAGGACACTCAGAGACACAGAAGGAGCCAATGACCCCCAGACTCTCCCGCGTTTAGACTGCAAGAGTATAAAGCCCAGGGGTTCTTTTGTTCTGGGTCCCTCCTCAGAAACACCCAGCTTGAGCTGTTATTTTGTTACTTAGAAATTGCACCATGACTAAATTATTTTAAGGATCTGGATGTCTGAGACTCAGTTATGGGAAACATGGGGTCAAGCCAGTAAGGAAACCTGGTCTGTGTGAGTGTAGGGTGTGTAGCTGCAAAGAGACTTTGATCCCAGCTCACGTGCTGCAAGGGTGACTGCAAGAGTGACTCCTGGATGGTCGGACAGAGAAGTTTCCTTACCAGTTTCTTGTTCACAACTTTGAAGCATCAGGTATATATTAAAATATCTCTGCCTTGCTTTGGAGCCCTACCAGGAACCACACACACATACCAACTGCAGGGCTGGGGGAAACCTCAGCTGCTTTTCTAAGGTAGGAGATTTGCACCCAAGGCCTTGGGAACTTTAGATAAGGGAGTAAAGCCCCATGGCAGAGGTTTTCCTGCCATAAGCTACAGCATGCAGGTCCCAAACAGCAGGCAGTCCCTAGGCACCAATATATGAGGAAGGCAAGCACAGGGAGAGGGGGTTGACTGCTGTTCAGAGAGAACAGCGCAGCAGAAGGCCAGGGTGCAGTCTGGAGGCAGACCAAAGTAAGATGGCTGGAGATGACCATTTGTTAAATCCATTGGATCTGAGCTAGCGGGAAGCAGCTGCAGTGTCCTGCTCTATGCTATGCTGCAGGGCAATTTCAATCATCATCATGAAGGCTCGAGTTGCTGTGTAACTCAGCTGGAATAAGTAAGCAGATTAATGGCCCAGACCTAAACCATATTCTAGGCAGAAAACCACTCACTTTGACATACACAGCACAATAACTTCACAGCCAGCACCATCATGAAATGTTCTGTGAGCAAAAGTGTAATGAGGCTACTGATGGATGGAGGACTGACAAGTACAGATGCAATACAACACAAAGAACAATATTAAAACACAAAACCCAATAGTTTTCTGAAAGTGCTGATAAATTGGAATTTGTATCTTTTTGTTTCATAACAGCCACACCCACACGGGTTTGACCTCATACCTGAAAATACTCAATTCTATTCACACAGAAGGCAGTAGCGATTACACAAACCTTTACTTATTCTGATTTCGAATTCGGAGACACCTCCTTTTCAATGGTGGCTCCAGATCCTCTGGCCCTGTGCTGAGTATTGGCGTTGAGATAATGCATGGTGCAATAGCAGTCTTTTCTGCTGGTTTTGGCACAGGCTGGATAACGCAACCTGTCTTGGGCAGCATCCGCAAAGCATATGCATGGTCCTCATCTGCTGGATTGTTAAGGTTCGGGTCCTGTTTGTCTCCCCCAGCAAGGGGCTCTTCCCCAGTCTTCTTGCCAGCATCTCCCTCGAGGAGGCAGTTTGATACACAGTTGTTCTCCTTAACAGACTCCAGCTCACTCACCACCAGCTCCTCCGGAGGCTGGGGCTTTTTTGGCTCCTGGGGCAGCTCCAGGTTCTTGGAACCCTCTGTGCTCTTTGTGCCATTCACAATGACGTTGCACACCGCTGCACTAGCTTCCAGTCCCGGCGTGCCAGATGCCAAGGAGACGGGACAGCAGTGAGCTCCATCACTGCACGGTAATGTTTTTGAGTCAACCGGGCTGCAGTTGTCCCTGCAGTCACTGCAGTTCCTTTTGTCTGAGCTACCAAAAGCCAAATTTACAACACTATTAGGTTCACGTTCAACTTTCACTTGGGTGTGTAAAGCCCTGTGGATAACATTGTGCAGCCTAGACCGGTGGCCTACTGTTAGGTCTATCACACCGTCCTGTGGACCCTGTAGCACACTGGGGAAACCAAACTTACTGTTCACTGGACTACTAGGTCTGACAGTCAAGTCAACAACTTCATTTTTACTGTGCTCCTGAAGCACTTGAGCTTGATTAAGGGACTGGCCCGAGCAGCTCGGCGATGAGTCAGAGGATTTAGACGATCCTTGCTTTGACTCTCGAGGAGATGAAGAGCTGTTGGTTGGCTTTGCCCCAGGCGTCTCGCTGGAGGTACTCGGAATGAAGCTTTCACCATTGCTGGAGAAGCCATTGGGGGGTTTGGAGTCATTGATGTGAGGGATGGGGATGGGAATGGGGATGGGAACGGGCAAAGGGACAATGACAGGATATGGCACTAGTAGAGTTGGGGGTGGCACCAGCGGGGCAAGGGACGGCAATCCAAAGTTCATCATCTGTGGCATAGGCATAGGACCATTTGGCATCATGCTGACAGGGGGAAAGGGAAGACTGGGCAAAGGAGCTCCAGGAGGAGGAGGCGGCAATAAGCCAGGAGGATTCCCAGGTATGGTAGGTGTTGTGGGAGGATGGATATGAGGGGAAAGCATTGGCCTGTGCATGGGGCTAGAGGTGGGACCCATATTTCTGGGACCACCTGGTGGGGGACCAATTCCAGGAATCATTGGATTTGACAGAGGGCTGTTAGGATTTGAGGCATGGTGAGGTGGCCCACGAATAAATGGTGGACGGATTTGTTGCATAATTTGCTGTTCCATGAATATGGGCAGAGGAACTGGCCCACGGTTCGTCATCACCATCGGAGGACTGCGAGGTGGGACACCAATTGGAGGCACAATGCTAGCAGGTGGCTGGACAGAAACTGGTGGAATATTTGGATTCTCACTGATGGGAATAGGTTTGGGAACTGGTGTGGGGATTTTAGTGACAGAGCAGTTGGCAGTGTCAGATGGAGAGGCAGTGGTAGACGCTGATGGTCCAGGACCTTGAATTTGGCCAGCTGCAGACACTGGGGATGGGGCTTTTCTCCGAGCATCTGCTAGTGGTATATTCCAAGAATCTGGAGTCAGCAGCTGCACTCCAGTGCCTTCTGCTTTATTTTCAACTGGAGGATGTAATGTACTGCACAGTCCAGCTGGAAGATTGGCCTGTGTCTCTTTGTAGAAAATGTCCATTTTGTACTGATTGAGACATTTTGCACTGCAGAACTGAAGCCTTCTTTCCCCGTCCCCAAAATCCAGATACTCTTTTGTGTGTCTTATGTGCTTACACCAGTCACATACCTAAAACACAGTAATAAAATCAAATCAGGTAAGAAAAGCAATCTTCTCTTCACAGCATTATTTTAAAAGTAATTTTTCAGTTAAATACATTATTTTTCTAATAGGAAAAAAAGTAACATTTCTGAAAACTGCACTTTTTTTTTCCTCCAACATATTGGTGAAATTGAATGCCACTCCCTTTTCTGGCTCCCATGATCTCAGTTCTACCTTACACAATGCATTATATATCTCACAGAGAAGAATCCTCAGTTGGTATAAACTGTTATAACATGCATATGTATGTATGCAAAATCCATATGAGTATGGCTGTGATTACTTCTCAGTGGTAAACTATGCATGCCTGTGCCATCTGAGATGCCATATTATACAAGGAGTGTGACAACTGGAAAAGGACTCAGAAAATTGCTGGAAATTAATGCAAACCAGTTCTGCTAAAATGCAGGACACAGTAACATATAGCATTCTATACAGGGTATCAAATAATAACTTGGAAAGAGTGTGATATTTTGAAATGGCATCACAAAGCGAAAAGCATCATTCATTCCTTGCCCTTTGTTCCAAGTAGAAAGTTGGAAAAAGTCAGGGTATTTGTGTAAGGTTCAAATAGTCCCAATTTGTGATGTTTCAGCAAGCTGGAATTATTTTCTGAGCTGTTTGCCCACTCTTGTGTACAAGTCACTTTGAGTAAAACTTCTTGGCAAGCAAGGACCTGTTTAGCAACTTTTCAAATACTACAGCGAAAAGTTTGCACTGCAGGCTCATTTTTGTTTTGTTTCTCTGCTTTTCATTTAATCCTCTTCTGTGTTACTATTGGTGTGGTGGAGGCATAGCCAATTTTTTTTTAAATAAGGCTGCAGAACTAATTAAGCTGTGAAAGGTTTTCCCAGTTGCAAGCCACTAGACACTAAAGTTCAAAAAATAGTCATTCTAGGCTTCAGAATCCATTACTTCAGAGAAATTATTGTGATTTCATTAACACATTAATTTTGCAACACCAACAGCTCTCACAGATGGTGAAGACATGATCTACAATTCAAATATGACTCTTGTTTGCACAAATGCCTTTCCTTCATATGGCATTTTAAACAAGAATTAATATGAGTAATCTTGCCATAGCTATAAACAGATAAACAGATGTCAGATTTTGCAGTGCCTCACTTTTTTGACAGAATTTTACACACACAAAAACCCCCCGTTTTTGTCATTTACATTAGTTCTCAAAATACTCCACTGACAGAGACTTTTAGTGCTTTCTATCAGCATGTTGAGCCTATGACCATGTCAGAATACATCCTGGTATTATCTGTTCTGCATTTTCCAAATAGCTCATATTAGCTTGTTTTGAAATGACCGTATCTTTTGTACAAAGAAAAAAAAAACCTCCAAAAAAACCCCAAAGAACACTATGATTGTGAAAAGACTGCATTAAAAGGATAATTAATTTTAATAACTATTGGCCATATAAACAATTCAAAACAACATATGTTGGGCATCTGATTACTCATCTCATTTAACTCTCAGCTTTCCTTTTATATAAACAGTGGTGACATTTTTGAGTTTTCAGTAATATATCTTTAATATATATATATATATATACACACACATACACACACACTATATGCTATGGCTATTAGCCCATTTAACTTCTCAACCTTTTGGTTCTCCAGTCAGGTTGCTGTTTGATTCCCTCCTGCCTTCCCTCCCCCCCTCTTCACACACTCACACATATACACAATCCCTCTCTTTCATCCCAACCTTTAAATCAAACTAAATCAATTTAGTACCAATCAAGAAGTAGCAACTATTAAGTCATCCCTGAAGTTTACGAATGCAGGGCACAGATTTTTAGCTTGGGTACACAAACACTGTGCCCTGTGAGATAAAGCACAGGGGGTACTGGCCCTGCTCAGTGCATGTGGCATTAGGAAGGGTGTATCTCCACCATGATGCCCCACGTAAGAAAGAAAATTTCCCAGTGCATTACAAACCAGTCCAGCCCTGCATTGAGCACACAGTGATGATGTTGCACCCTCAAATATGCGGACAAAAAGGCTGTCAAATGCACTGAAGGGTGGTGCATCCCCCCAGGTGTGGGGCAGATGGGAAAGAAGGAGTGCATCAAGCAGGGCAAAGAGGAGCATCCCCACTTCCAACAGCTCCTGGATTTTACCAGGCATCAGCTCTCTCTCTGCTCTCCACAGGAAGGTTTAGTGACCATCACACACAGCACTGAAGCTGAGCAACCCATCACTGCAAACAGTGCAAACACACAGCAGTGAGCACTGAACTGTCCTGGGTATTTGGCACGGGTATGGGTTTTGCCACCCATCTGGCAAGTCAGCACACATGATGGAAACATCTTCTAATCGACCTCCTAAAATTTTCTGGCTTGCCACTGTTTTTCAAGCAGACAGAAAGGGAATTTGTGACTCTATACCGCACATTAATAAGGTACTATTTAACTCAGTAAAGCTGCTGAATTTTCTTTAAAGTAATTTTTGTTCAAGAGCTCACTGTTGGAGCCACAAAATGCTATCTATTTTGAATGTTTGGAATCAGAATTGTACTCCACCGCCCTCCTCTTGCCGCTTGCAGGGTACACTCTTGCCCCAAGGCCTGGCAAAGAGGCAGGGGGTCTCCACATGTACCCTAGGAGTTGCACAAAGAGGTACCAGGAGCTCCCAGACAGTTCCTGAGGCAGGTTGGTGCAGTTTGAAGTCCACGCTGGCCCATCACTGTCTGTTTGCAGGGGAAAGAGAAGGAGGAAACTGACCCCAGGGGTGCCTGCAGTAAGGGATGGAGCAGGACTTCAGATGCAGCTGCAGTGAAGACTTACCTTTTCTTTGGGCCAAGGAAGCAAGCCACCTTGTAAGCCCACTGCCAGAGAAGCAACTGAGAAATATGAGAGAATAAATCCAGCCTCCTTATCTTTCTAGGAAGAGCCCCCTCAATGACTTTAATTAAACAGACTGAAAGAGAAATACAGCCCCCCCAAATTGTTACATATTTTCTAATAATTTAATTTTATTAGTTATCACTTGAAAAATTCACTGAAACACTTCACTGCATTATTGCTGTATTGATTTGTTTATCTCCAGTGGGCTCCTGTATCTCTCCTGGCTAGACAAATATTTTCTCTTCCTTGGTAAAATATTTAGAAGTCCTGCTTAGAAATTCTCTACTGATTTCTCCTGTTTTCAATAATTCACTGAGGAATAAGAAACTCTGAAGTCTGCCCGCCTCACTCATATATTGATCACAGACCCTTCTGTATATTTTATCACTAGATAAAATTAATTAAAGCCACAGAAATTAAAGGTAGCAAATCTGTTCCTCTGAATATCCTGGAGAGACCAAATATCCAATAACTATCTCATTGATTTCATGCAACATCTCAAAGTGTTGATGCTAATATCAGTGAATAATGTCTATCTACTATGTGCATGCATTTCATTATTTTCTTTTTCTTTCTTTCTTTTTTTCTTTCTTTCTTTTTCTTTCTTTCTTTCGTTCTTTTTTCTTTCTTTCTTCCTTTCTTTCTTCCTACATAAGCAATCAGTCTATGCTGCTTAGTTAAGATAAAAGGATAAAAAGTGCATGTCATATGCAGGTAATATGATGCCTCATAATACCATAATAAAAGGCAGAAAAACAGTCCCCACATTGAAGAGGAAATTACTGGAGGAGAAAAAATGTCACTTAAGAATTAATGAATCAAGTCTGTCTTGCAGAATTGATCATTTAAGATGAGGTCAATTAATTTATGATACAAATGGCTATATCACTAGAGGTAATAAAACGGAGCAATATCATTCATTTTATATATAACTAATGACGTGCTCAGAGTAATTACAGACTTCTTCTAAAAGCCTACACTGATTAGTTCAGATGTGATAGGTGAAACATATATATCTTTCCGTTCAATAAAATAACATTTTCTTATCTGTAAAACACACAGCTGATGTCTTATTTTTTTAAGTACTTGCATTCCAGATATAACATCACTGTTCTTCACAACCAGCTCAGAATCATTCTGTTCATGCATTACTTCTGCTTCCCTTTTCCTGCCTCATCCTGTCCCTTCATAGTACAACCAAGAGAAGAGCTAAACTGTTGCAGAGTGCTTATCAACGCTGCACATTGTATTTGGTAGTGCTCACACATGGGGCAGCTCCCTGGGTTTCAGTGCGATTAGTCATAAGCATTAATGCTGTAGGATCATGTTTGGTGGGTCTGACCCAGCACCAGTGGAAAACAATTAAGAGACTCCTCTTTAATGCAATCCATTGGCTTTGGGTCTGTTGCTTAATGCTGGGCCCTGCTCACCATGGAGTCAGTGGGAGCTTTGTCCCTGACCTCAACAGCAGCAGAGGCACGGCCAGGTATTTTGGAAGGAACTGAGGCAGGAATACCCATGAAGACAATAAATGCAGCGGGGCTGAGTTTCAGACATTTCCTAACAAATGTAGGCAAAGCCACTATTTTGTACATTTCTACCCAACAGGAGATTGAACCAGTAGTGGTGTGACTGACAAGGAGTGCGAACGTTACCAAGATAAAGGGTCAAAACTTGCAAGGTGCTAACAGATCCCCTACGCACCTTCATCTCCCTTGGAAAACACTTCTAGGACCGCTCTTGGGCAAGTACACTTCACACCATGAATGCCAGAACACGAACCCTGAATGACAGAAAGATCAGTAATAAGATAACAGCCTATCTCATTCAGCTGTAACGCAACAACCCTCAAGAAGATTAAATTTACCTAACTGGGGCATGTCCAAGGCTAAACAACAGAATGAACATTTCCTTCAGTACATTTAATGTATTTATATTTTAGTGGCGGGTTGCCAGTGTGCTACTTATAAGCTGAATGACTTGGTATCATTTATCCACTTTCCTGGGAAACACGCAGCAATCTACACCAGGAGACAACTCAGAAGACACTGCATCAGCAGAAACACGATTCGTGCCAGATGCGGGAACACCAAGGAAGCCAGGACCAAGGGATCCTGTAGCACTCCAATTTCTCTAATACAAAGAGGTGGAATAAAGCCTTTCCTGGTGGCATCCATATCTTTATTTTGATAGAAATATCCAAAGTGGAGTCCAGATGTGGCTATGAGGCTGCCCTGTAGCACGACACAGGATTCTACTGTGTTTAAAAGGGCCACACTTGGGCTTTAGGCACAGGGTAATTAATACTTTAATCAATCAGTTGTCAAATGCAGGCATGAAGTTCATACATCAGTGCAGTCCACCATTAGCCTCTGAAGGACAATCTAGTATCAGACACTACTTCATTAAGAAATACATCTGGTAAAACCTGTTTGTAGACGTATTTACATCAGCCCAAGAGAAACCAGCATGCAAACACCCACCACTGCTGCGGTAAAAGTGAGTCTGTGCCTTATATTCAATGCTTTGGACTAGTATCAACCCCTCAGTAAAGCTTAGCAAGAGGACAGAAAGGGGTCACTAGGGCAAAGATGCCATTTTCAACTTCTCCAGAACCAGAGGGTGACTGATGAAACTCCTCTTCTTGCTCAGGAGAACACCACTGGGGGACACCTTGCACAAGGGAGGGCTGCATCTTGAGGACCAGGCTCTTATTGAAGATGCTGAAATGTGGGACTGAAGATTATAAAAGCCTCACATAAAATCCATGTATTCAACTCTGCCAACTAGTTGCTACTTCCTTTTCCCACTGTGGTATCCAACTGCTGTCTCTTTATAAACACTCAGGCATATGTTCTGACTTCACAAATACTACTGCACATTTCTTATATCCCATTCTGGCCTTGGTTGCCTTTCCTTTTAGCCCAGGTTGGGTCCCACAATAGTCTGGGAAGTTTCCAATCCTGCCACCCAGCCAGGATGTGCAAGGCATGGAGGCAGAGACTCTCACCCCATCCCAAAAGCCATAAGATGAGGAGACAGTGCCCCTTCCCCTGCATACCCTCCTGCCTTGCAACCAAGTGAGAACCTGACACACCAGCCATATGTTTTTCAGCAAGGGCTCAAGTTTTTTGAAGCCTGCCAAACATCGGACACAGCAACAATTTAGAAATTAGGCAGTGGCTTGAAGCACACATACAGAGGTTTCTAGTATACGGCCAAATGAGTCACAACTAGTCCTCTAACACACAGCTCAGTCAGATCCTTTCCAGAACACCCAGATGCTGCCCAGCGTGAGCACCAAGGCACCTTGCCACCTGGGCCCCCTCACAAGGCTGTGAGCACTCCTGGCAGGACACTAATTCAGTCTATCAGAAGGAAAGAAACCTAGATCTGTGTGTCCTGGGGAACTATGTGCCTAACTGTCTCTAAGGGGCAAAGGCATGTGAAACCTCTCTCAGCTGTCCTCGCCAGCTCCCCAGGTTTATTGGGCAATGTGGCTACCTGCTCCCTCCCTTCTTTTCTCCATTTAGCCATCAACAAGGCTTTTCTTCAGAGTAGGTCATGTAAAAGGTAATCCCACTCACAGATCCCATCTGTGGTGCTAATCCTGCAAATGTCCTTGTTTCTACAGTCCATTGCCTGATCGAGCACAGAGAAACTTTGGGGCAAAGACTGAACCTCAAGTGTTAATTTACTCAACACTTGTGAGCACAGAGAACATGTGTCCCCAGTGGGGCTCTTGGTCAGACTGACTCCTCTATAAACATCAGTTTGGAGGTCTGTACTAACTCTTCACCTCCTGTGGAACTGCCCCTCAGGAGCCAAAGCTCGCACTGGGCTGGGTAGGTGCTGTTCAGTTCTTAGCACAGACTCACACACTTGTTTGACATAAAGATTGTTCCAAGGCATTGAATTTCCCTTTCTCAACTCAGAAAAAGGACAAATATTAAGAAGTGCTGTAAGGTAGGAACACAGCGGGTGTGCAGGTGAAACACTGCAGATCTGCAAAAGGGCACAGCCATGCTCAGAAGCATGGGGTCAGACTGAGGAAGAGGGGGGGAATGTGTTCCACCCAGAGACGATGGCAAATGACAAACTCCTTTAAGAGGTTAGCAATAATCAGCATAATATCCTAATGCTGTTGTGTGCTCTTTTCACAGCTAATTGAGTTATCACAAAAGCTATTCAGCTGCCAGCACCCTGCGCCAAGCGATAGAGTGGGCGCAACCTTGCCAGAAGCCGCAGAAGCCGCTGTCGCTCACCAAGGTGTCCCACGTTTCCCTACCCGATCCTCCTCCAAAACTCCCACTGGATCTGCTCAGGCTTCCTCCTGAGATGGACTGGGTAGCCTGGGGCACAGCCAGTGCCTGAGCAGGGTATGCAGGTGTCTGTGTGTCCAGCACTGCAGCACTGCATGCAAGCCTATGGGGCTGGGGGCTTTGTCTGGCAGGGATGCAGACTGTCCCCGAAGGGGAAGGGCAGTTCACAGCATCTACTTTGAAGTCGACTATGACTAAGTCCCTGCCTCAGCTGTCATGACTGGGAATTGTTGCTCTTTCACTACCAAATGTCAAACAATGCTGTAACAGGCATAATCCAAAGTGTGGCTCTAAGCAGTTATTCAGCCTCGATCACCATTTTTGATGTCTTATTGTAAAACATTCAGTATGTTTATTGTAGCAGGATTTTTCTATCCAAGATGGCTTGTGATAATTTCTTCATACTGATTGTTCCATTTGAATGGAGTGATTATTATAAAAAACAAAAAGAATCATTCCAGCTGAAACCTGCTGCGAAGGAACCCCGAGGCAGGCTCTAACACACTGTGAATGTGGTTACAATATAGCTTGTAGCAATGCTAGGTGTGAAGGAAAACAGATTTTTACAATGTTTGGAGCTTTGTGTAAAAACAGTTGACAAAACAGAACACTGCAGTTGCATACAACCTAAAACTGTCCTGTGACAACTTTCTCTCTGTTTAAAAGAGACCAAAGCTTGTCTGTCTGCTTGCTTTTCCTTTCCCTGATGTAACCCTCCTAAACTTCTTGTTCTCCCAAAAATCTTTACCAGTTTTCTGAGTGAATACCGACTTTATGTCATTTAAATGCAAGACCCACTCTGTCTCCATTTTTCATCCTAATTATGCAGAAGTCTAAGCTACATGAAGCATAAGGAGAAAATAGAGTTATTTGGTAATTAATGGCTAATGATAAATTGATTCCATTTTTTGAATCACTGCAGTTGTCATCAGTGGTATTTAAAACATAGTCTTTTCAAAGCCCTTGTGTTCTTTGTGTTGGGGTTTTTTTAATGTTTCCAGTCAAAAGGAATGAATGTAAGTTATGCTAATGTCTGGTGGTAATATAGGTTGGGTCTTGTTTCATCAGAGTGGCTACATATTTGATTTTGTATATAAACAGCTGAGCTCCATGTTTTCAACTTCAGTCTGAGGCTTTGAAACCACAGGAGGAACTTTGGATCTGAAACCACTGGTAAAGCCTAAAATATGGTGAGCAAAACTTCAGGGAAAATGAATATAGTGTGAAGTGGGGCTTGCCAAGAAGGAAGTTCTTCTCCCTAGAAATGTTCCTGGCTAAAATAACACAGAATGGGACAATAACAGCGTTTAAACCTAAAATCTTTAATGTGAAATTTTTACACTGGTACCATACAAGAGCTGATTAAAGGGTACATCTGCACTGCTGTTTCAGTACTGGCCTAGTCCACCACTGCAGCAGCGAGAGAAGTTCTAAATAAAATTAATACGATGCAGAAGATAAAAGGAGGGTAAGAGCAGTACAGAGAAGTGGGGGTTAAATGCCCTCAGCAGGTCAGACTGTCTGTCTCACCAAGATTCACATTTCAGAAATGCCTAAAGAACACCACCTCAGCCTGAATGCCCTTTCCAAGGGTAGTGCAGGCTCTGGGAAACCTCATCCCACACCAAGTGCACTGGTCTTTGAGCATAACTATGTCATGCAATAGGCTGTAGGGCAGAGCAAACCACCCTTCAAGACATCAAGTCCTACATTCAACTCTAGAGCTCCCATCAAGCCTTATCAGATGGTGGCCACAGGTCAGCAAGCAGCAGCCCAGCATTTGCATGATGTTCTGCCCACACAGAAAGGCCGAGAGGCAGTTCCTCTGCCAGGCTTAGCCTAGTCTGACAGGAGATCATTCAAGTGTGTCTGTAGCCACCTTCCTGGTGGGACTAATTTGAGGGTAGGGATCTGTGGAGTCAACTGAGTGTCTCCACCATGCTCCTCATGGCCTTTAGCTGATGGGTGGCAGCACAAGAAGCCAGCTTGGCAGAGCAGTGGCACAAACACATTTGCTGGTCAGCCAGGCAGTTTGATTTGGGTTATGTGGGAATTGTCACCTTGATGTTCAACACTTGATTTCCAGGCTAACACTTCCCATGATGTGCATTCTCAAAATTCCCCTGGCTCTGAAACTGTCTGGGAAACAACTCAGCAGCCAGAAATAAGAAGTACATTGAATAGGTGAAGCTGGGAGTTTTGGTGAACTACAGCATGTGCCTTCCCACAACAGGAGGTTTAGCTGTAGTGCCCCAGCGAGAGCTTTACTACTTTCTAAAGACAACATGAGTGAAATTCATGAAACTGCTGTCACTAAAGCCGTGCAAATTATCAGCAGTGGGAAGCGCTGTAAAGACTTTGAGAACAGGACAAGAAATGTTGGCTTTGAATATTTGGGAAGCCATAAGAAAGAAATCAAAGCTAGCAGCTGAAAAAAACATTTCTGGGGCTTAGAAATACTTTCTCACAGTGTCCAGGCCCCGTCATCTCTTTGGGTAGCAGGTGAAGGTCGCACTAGTAAAATCCCCTCTTTCCTATTCCTCATAGAATAGAAATGCACTTCTTTTCTCAGGAGGACATTTACTTCCTAGTCCTTGGAGAGCCTTCTGCAAAATTTCCATTTCCACATGTTCAGCTACAGGAGGCAGCAGAACAGCTTCTCCATCCCTGGGGTGCCCAAGCTGTGGAGTCCCACTAGCACCTAGGCTGAGGACCACTTCGTAGGACAATCAACAGGGCCAGCACGGCTGTCATACCAGGAATCCTCACACCTGCACAGGGGCTGCAGAGATCCTGCTCCCCATGAGAACAGGACCAAACATCAGCCACAGAAGGTTTCCTCTGCAGAGCAGTTGTCAAACAGTGCAGTGAGGAAAGAGAGCCTGTATGCGCTAGGCACTGCAGCACTCCCTGCATCTAGTCCCAGCAATGGGGAAAAGAAAGGGGAGTTGAGAGCAATTAACACTGTAAATTTTTCTATCAAATTCTTTTGAGAAATGTGGATGGAGTTAAGCAAAGGAAAGCTTAAAGGAAAAAGATGAAAGGGGCACTAGGCTCAAGCGGTATCTCACTGATTGACCAAAATCTCCCCAAATGAGAAATCTGCACCCTCAGGAATCTCATGCCTACCAAGTCTGCAGATCACTTCAGAAACCAGACGAAGATTTATATTCTCTAATTAATTCACTTTTTTATGCAGTATCATTTTTTTTACTGATCCAAACATTATTCTGATAATATAGCAAGCATTGTGAGGTGGGAAATAACCCATTTGTCTAGAATTTATATATAGTAATATCTTATATGTATTTTTCCTAGTATATTTTCTTTTTAGTATTCGAGAGAATATAAAAATAACAATAAAACCCCCTCTGTTACGATTCCAGTTGCTCATAGGTTGGTTGACAGGACTATAAGTGTAATAATGAGGAGGTTTGAGGGGCAAGTTAATGTTTTTTGCTAACATATGATGCTTTTAGCCTAGGGCATTGCTGGAGGCCAATATCGCTTCACCTGAAACCAAAATCACCACTGAACAGTCATTAAATCACTTGGAGTTAAATGTAATATTATTGGGTCTAGAGAATTATACTGTAATCCAGATTCAAAATATCATTAGTCCATAGAACAGAAAACAAGAATGCAACCTGAAACCTTAGGAAATCTTTATTTACCCATAATAAAGGGTTCCAAGTCCAATTTCTTCCTCGCACCTATGCCATTTTACAGTGGCGTAACTCTCACAGATTTGTGTGTTGCTTCCTCTGATTTATGCTTGTACAAGCAAGAAGGTTACAGAATAGAAGTCTCTGGGTAATTTGAAATATATATATATATGTCTCTGTGTGTTTTCCCCCATTTATATAGGTCATGGATCTATACTTTTATTATTACATATTAATCTTTATCATGCAATAATATTTATAGGCCAGAATTCACTACACTCTGTGCTCTAACACATGCATGGCCATGGCATGAGCTGCAGCAGAACTGTCTGGGTCTCACAGTCTACCTGAGGCAGACTCCCTGCATATGTTTCCCCACCTTTCCCAAACACACAAAATCCTAGAGGGACTGTATCAGCTGCTGATCTGAAAAAATAATGTTAGGGAAAGATTGACTTGATTAGGGAAAGATTGATTTGACCATTAGTAAAAATGAATGAAAAAAACCCCAAAACTTTCCAAGAGAGGAGCTGCTGAGTTTTAGTCTATAGAGCTTTGAAAGGAGTCAAAACTGTTTGAGATTTGAACACATGTGATTCATACTTTGAGGACTGCTGTTTTCCCTGATGGTAATGGTACACACCACCCTATATCCCAGAGTATGTTCAGTTTAAAAAGTAGCCCTCTCTCTGAAAACCACATTTGATTAGAATAACCCTGGCCCAGATCCAAAATCTGCCTGGATCAGGGAAGCGTGTCACATCAGTTTCAGCCTGGGACTGAGACATGCTACATCTCTTGCACATTGGGCATAGAGAGTGGAATTCATTTTCCTATTTCCTCTGGAGTTGAGGGCTGGAGAAGATGAAGCTAAGCAAGGGAAATTGCTTTGCCGCACACAGAGGAAGCATTCTGAGTCCTCTACTTACTGCAAGGCAGTGATCCTGGCTGAAACCCAAAGCCCATTGGTACAGGCCAGGCTCCGCTTCCCCCTCCTATTAGCACAAAATCACCAGTAGAGAGAGGCTGATTATGAGCTCACTGGTCAGGCTTACTCTTGGGCACTCCCATATGGAGCAGGTAAGACTGAAATTAGGGGAGGAGAGGAGAGCAGAGGGAGGGGAAGGGAGGAGAGAGGAGGGGAGAGGAAGGGAGGGAAGGAGAAAATCCAGAAGAGAATTTTAAAAAGAAAAAAAAGATTACTCTGTCCCAGGTAGGTAGGATTTACCATGACTATTACGGCCCCTAGCTATCTTAAACCATAGTTTTCCAGGATTTTAACCTTGAAAATAATAAAGGAGAAGTTATAAAGGTCTGAAACTGCAGCCTAGAGCCAAACATATGGTGAACTAATGGGTGTGAAAACTTCCTTGTCTTGTTCTGCTGATGCTCCTCTTGTTTCACTAAGAACATTCCTGCTGAGAAGCCACAGGACCCAACAGCTGTGAGGGTGGTGGGCAGCAACCAACTTGCGTGCAACACCTGAGGGAGAAAGGGCCAGCCCTTCACACACCCTACTGTGCACTGTCGTGCTTTTGTCAGGCCCAAAATATTTGCTGGTTTCAAGGAATGGAAAATGTGCTTTCTTCCTTGCTGATTTATACCTACCTCTTTCTAGGCAGGGTATGGAAGTGGAAAAAACCAGTCTTTCATACACAAATGAAAAGGTCTTACCTATACCTCTGTTTACAAAGTGTATAGCACTAGAGTGTACCTGACACCAAGCTATTTAGATAAATAAAATCTATTCTTAGTAACCCCAGGATCAATCTGGGATAACTCCACTGAAGCCAGTGTTGTTTTTCCAGTTTGAATCATGTAACCAAGTGTTGAATTTGGCACAAAGAATTAATTTCTCACTGAGGAGGACACATTACAGCAGAAGGCATCAGATGCACTGTTCAGTAAAGAACACAATCACAGAGGAGCCTTTAGCAATGCATTGTGTTACTGTAGATGGCACTCATTCCTTGCCTGGATGTACGATGCACACTGCAACCGCACAGATTCTATTAGGTAAATGCATCATGGCAAACCCTTTCATACTTACAAGACCATGCAGATGATTTTCTTCTTGCATGACATGCACAACAAATCAGCTATGTGGAAGTGGCACACTAGGACAAAAGAAATCAATGTATTTAAACTATCACCCTACAAGTGATGAAGGATGTGCAGATTGTTATATTTCCCATCTCTTCTTGCACGTGTATCACAAGCAAGACCCTTAAGAATGCTATGCTCTTTAGATTCCTCCTCAAAGAGGACTAACTCTGTCTTGCTTTCTCCCGGCCCTTTTCCTTCCCTAGGTCTTCCCACAAAACTCCTTCTGACAACAATTTCACAGGGTAGAGCACTACCTGAAATATTCCTCATCAGATCAGCTGAGATCTGGCAGGCAAATGAAGACCTGCAGCCATCACATACAAAGACTCCTAACGGTGTATTTGTTCAATGCAACTGGAGTGTTTGCTTTTCTTTTAAGGGCCTTCCTTTACATTTATTTTAACACCCATCCTGGGTCAAGTGCTCCTCATCCAGTGACTTAGAGCAGTAGTAAAAGGAAGGTTACATAGCTGCAGCACTGAGATGGGACTTGCCAGATCAGCCTTAGTCGTTCTCTGCAAAGACAAAATTCCTGAGTAACTTCAGACAAGGGGAAGGGTAGACAGTGAAATAATCCAAACAGCACAATCATAGGTATTTACTTTGATTGTCCAGCTCAACTCTGCAAACAGAGGTAGAGATCTCAGGAGGGTGGATCATGGCAGGAATCTAACTAAGGTTCTGAACTAGTTCCAGCAAAATTCTCTCTCTCTCTCCATCTATTGCTGAAGGAGTGAAGGAGGAGCAAGCTCAGGCAAGTCTCTAAGGCCAGGAGGCTTGTATGTTTTTTATTTTCAGTATGTATCTTTGATCCTCTTTTTAAAATTTGGAGGCTTACCTGTGTCTGACTAGCCTACTTGGAGCATGAGGTTTTTCAAACAGGCATCAGGTTTTCTTACATGTGTGTACAACATCCAGTACAATCAACCACATACCACGGGTGCCTTGATCCACCACTATCAAATGACCAAAGAGCAACATCACTGTGAGGCTCCTTCCACTCTGTGGGATCAGGAATCATGAAGGGCTTTGCTCAAGTCCTGGCTTTAGGATTGGGTCCTCTGTCACTCAGTACAGACATTTGCACACTTGCTACTCATACACAGCTTGTTATATGGAACGTTACATGGAATGGCTTATTGTAGGATGCAATATAGTACTGGGGGAAAGGAAGATGGAGTTAAGCATAGTGTATTGACTATTAGACATGACTGAGAATATTGACTGTTCTTCACATCTTCCAGGCACATCTGTCACCCTGTGATATAGGAGGGGATATGACGCAGAGGTGGGGACATGCCGGTTAACCTCAGGCACTTGTCCAAGCAAACGAGAGATCTGAGGTATGCACAAGGGTTGAAATTCCATTACAGATTTTAAATAATTAAACACTACATGTTTGGAAGCTCATTCCTTCCTATTACTTCTTAAATAATTAATCTGTATTTACATCTAGTGAACTTCACGGAGCTATACACATAACAAATTTGAGTCAAATTGCAGAAGAGAGATTGTTCCTGTCTGACAGCATTACAAATGTTTTTTGTTGTATACAGTAACTTCAGCTATTAGGGATCAGTCAAAAGCCAAATCCAACCTAGATGCTATACATCACAGGAGTTTTTTTATCAAATTATTCTCAAGTAATCAGAACACTAAGAGAAACTGTAAATCCCCAGAAGAAAAAAATGTGCTTCTTACATCTTACAATAGTAAAAAGTGATTCAAATTGGAAGACAGAGAAATGAAAAACTGCATATATTGTTCTTATTGCACATAATCATTATGTTCAAGCTAATGCTGTCAGTTCCATGTAATCTGTAGTACAGTCTGATTAAAAAATACTAATCTCAAAGCCTAGAATAATAGATATAACAGAGTAACAGACCTTGGAATAGAAAAAAAGAAAATCAAAATCTATGTAGAGTCCTTTTCTTCCTACAACACATTATTTCCCTCTACTTGCTTCTAGTTCAAGCTGAACACGCCATTAAATACCCAGCAGGTTTCACCTAACTGGAACTACATGTGATGCACCAAAGCGAAGAACCAACACTGTTCAAACATTCAAGACAACAAAGCACTGAAAAAGGCACTTGAAACACAGCTCTGCTGTGGGAAAAAAATGTGTAGGAATGGCATCAGGATTACATGTTTAATATACATGTGATTTGCACCTCCAGTTAGCCTCTATTTACAAGTAAACAGATATATATTCGTTCACTTATGCAATTCTAGGTGGTGTTCCTACAAATTCAGTCCAAAACTAAGTTATTTCCTTTTCAAACAGCATTATTACTAATAGAAATGCTGCCAGTCAAACAGTTCCTTCAATTATAATAAGTGGAGCAAAGCTGCCTTCAGACTGAGATCTCAGTTACACCTGCACAGTAATTCTGGAAGTTAATTAGATTGCACAGGGGTAAATATGGACTTAATATGCTCTTCAGAGGCCTCATAATGGCAAAAGACATATTAGGGAGAGAAGAAAGAAACCAACTTGGTTTTCAAATCTCAGGTTGGCTTTGCAAGGAAGCGAGTAAAAACGTCTGTACCTGTAGATGAAGCAGTCATGCTTTGGAGATCACAGAAAGCCAGTGTCACCTTGCAGAGGAAAGGTTTGCTTAAAAAATATCTCGCAATGTTCTTATTTTGTAATTCTTATTAAAATATAAAAAACCAAAGCAAGGACACCTAAACGAAGAGCAGGCATTGGATCCAGTAATGACAACTCTCCTGTTTGCTCCTTTGACCTGTGCAGCTCTAATTCAGAGTCTCGAGGACAGAAGCTGCACATTTCTGAATGGCAGAAGACAAACAGCGCTGCAGAAGAAGGGACCATGAGGTCAGGTTTCAGTAAAAGCCAGGCTTGCATGCCAGGCACGGAGATCAAGGAGCGACTAACTCAAAGCACAGGAAGAATCAGTGCTTCAGATGTCAGCTGTTTCAAGGATTACAGGCCCTCCTGTTTCTAGTGTCAAGGTAATAATCAGAGCAGCGGATGCGCGAGGCTCCTCGCCGCGATAGCTGAACGTGCAGCTCTCGATTTGGATTCAGTTTGCGGGATTTTGTTTCCTTTTTAAACAAAGCCAACAGTGCCAAGTATTCATATTTCAAGGCTGTTTTAAGGATCAAAACCCATCTTACTTAACAAAAAGATGAGCAAGAGTCAAAGCAGAAAATTATATGGGAGCTTCACATACAGTAGGTGGAGAGGCAGGATTCTGTGACTTTTTATCAGAGGTATTCGTTTAGATATTGGAGCTAAAAATGTCACTGTGTGTGCTGTCCCATTCCCCCCCCCCCAAATAATTGTGTTCTCACATAAATCTGATTTTGGAATAAACTTTTATTGTGGAGACAATGTCTGTGGTACTGGAATGGCTTAATGCAAATTAACCACACTTCCATAAGTCAGTCTTGAAAGATGGCTGAGAAAAATAATAGCTCGCTTGCATCGCGTGAGCATGGCAAACAGTACATCAACACAGAGGGAAACTTCTTTAACAGGTTGGGAGAGGGAGAACGTGATAAATCTGTCCAGACTGCACAGCAAGGCAGGATGCCTCACTAGCATTGTATTCCTCGCCTCAAAATACAAGGGTGAGTGACTGGAATAGAAAAATGCAATGCTAGGAAATACCCAAAAATTGAAAACCCCGGTAATTACATGGTAGGCAGACCATGTGGTCCTGGCTGCTGAAGCACAAGCATGGAGGTCTTCTCAGCTGACTTGGCCAACACGTCTAAACCCGTAGCAGGCTGGGTTTTCTTCCCTGCATAGTTTGGATTTTCACTGAAGGCCTTTTGACATATGTTCTGTATGTGAATTGTATTGTATGCATTGCTTTCTTTTGGAGATATGTATCTGTCTACCAAAAGTCATACCTCTCTTGTGTTCCTTACCTGAGATGGAGAGAATGCTTCAAAAATGCACTCCCAGTTGTATTTTAAAAACAGATGTTTTATGTCAGTTGCTGCTATCTTGTGAAGTGTAGATGTAAAAGCAAGCTTTACATAGAAAGGGCTGGTTGTCTGCTCCCAACTCACATGGTGCTGTCTGAGGCATGTGAGGTAAATGACAATAAATCAAATGATAAATCAAAAATATACCAGTCGCTTTTGGTGTGTGCTTAATTGACATTCCACCTCTAATAATTACATCCATATGGAATTTTGTGTGTGAGCAGCTTCATTTGCAACATCACAATAATTAAATGACATTAGGGTTCAGAGGCAGGTATGTGAGAAAGTGCTGTTAGGAGTACTTGACAACAATGACAGACCTATGGATGCCTGCCTTTACTTTGCATTCCTTTATTTCATTATTGTCACAGAACTAAACTGGGGAGGGTGAGGGAAAGAGGCTGGACAACAGGCATGAAAACTAGAAGGCCCCACATTTCCTGCTAAGGATCCTGTGGAGCAAGCCCTCAAAGGAAGCCATTTTATACCTTTGCCCTGCAAAAACCACCGTGCACTTCTGAACACCCTGCCTTGGAAACATCTCTTTTGGCTATTCACAGAGAGCATAGGAAGCTCCTCAAAGCACACAAAACTGCTATGCAGAAGGTAACAAAGCTGGCTCTCTGCTGTCAGTGTTATTGGGATATGGTGACTGGCTGGGCCAGCTGCTTGGAGCTTTGTGCTAACCATGGCTAACCCTGATTCGGTACGTTTTATCTCATTTGACAATTGTGCCGACAAAAGCCATGAGGTAAAGGCAGGAGGAACTCATCACTGCAATTCCACATGAGCTTCAGAAGTGCAGTTATGCCCATTTTTATGAATGGGAAGCAGAGACAAAGTGACTTGGTCAGGGTCACAGGGAATACCTGCAACAGGGTCCAGGAGCAAACAGACACTTCATTAAGGACTGGTCTAATACCACACATTGGGGCAATCTTCCTTACAAGAAACGCAAGGCTTGCATTCAGAGACCTACCTAGTTTGGTCATAATGAAAAATCAAGCTGTAAGCAGTTGCAGGTAACTGACAGGGTTTTAAGTGGTAAAAATCATATTTAGTAACATCTAGGCCTTACAACATTTAGGGAAGGGGACTTTCTGCAGTTAACAGTGCTTAGAAGCCGAAGACTACAGGAAGATTGAAAATAAGTGGGGGCATAAAAAAAAAGTTACATGATTTATCATGGACCTGAGGAAGAAGATCATTAAACTGAAAGAAAGATAGTAATGGGGAAAGAGAGATATTTAGAAGGGGAAGAGAGACCTAAGGATAAAACTACAAGGAGCAGAAAACCAAAAACAAAGGTCAAAAATAATTTAAAATGGAAGAATAGCAGATATACATATGTGAAAACAGCTCAGCTGACAGGGACAATCTTGCCTCACTGCAGCTTTTGACAAACACATACCAGCTTGTGTGAACCTTGAACAGAGGAGCCCATTTGTGCTGGGGACAGTCACAAGTGGAGCAGCTCAGGAGACAGGCTCCCAGTGCAAGGGTACCAAGACAGGTGAGGGGGAGCAGCCCTGCTCCCCAGTGAGCTCCACTTGCTCCCTGCTCACCATCTGCGGCAAGTGTAACATTAGCATTAGCTGTTTCAATAACGTTTTAAACCTTCCTACCCTCCTTTTATAAAGTTCCAACATGTAGATTCAAATCACAGAACATTCACAGGCAATTATTTTCTAACAATGCTAGAAGAAAAGCTTCCAGTCCTACAGCTTCAAAAAACCCTGCCCAGCCATGCTCTGTGGTTGACCTTTTTCAAGACCTAAATATATATGAGATACCTAAATAACATAATTGGCCAAGTATAAGGCTGATGTGAGCTGGAGGCCTTATACCAGAGGTGACATAGGCCCTCTCTAAGCAGGAGAGAAACTGCAGGAACTCCATCCTTGCTGGTTTGCCCCCTGCGTTCAAAAGCTTCTCTGATGCTCACTCCTCTCCCAGTTTTGTGTGATTTTATTCATGTGCATCCCAGTGTCATGTTTCACAGTGGGTGTACTTAGCTGTACAAACTGTGCCAAGTGAGCTTACCAGAATGGCAATGTTGTGCAGGAGGTGGTGCTTCTGCAAGGGCAGCCCAAAATTCCTATTTTCCACTGTTGCATGAGAACAGCCTATCATGCTGTAAAAGATATAAACGTTTTGTGGCCTTGCAGATAAGCTAGACAGCCAATCCATCATCATGACTGCATCACCACCACCACGGTGAAGGGATAAGGAGCGAAAGCTGATGGCTTCTGCACAACAAACAAACAAGCACAGAGACAGTGTTTGCTCATTTCAATGTGCAAAGCTGACTTGTTTAAATATGAATATGTTGCTTATAGACAAATTTTAGTGGCAGAAGCCCTACGGCATCTATCACTGTTTGAACTTCTGCTAAAAATAGTCACGTTGTCTTTCGATTTAATTAGATGCCACATCTGCAGGTAGTTTTCATTCCCTCCACCACATCTCCACCTGTTACCATTTTCTCCACCCTCCAGGGTATATCGTGCTCAGGAAGATACTAACTACACAAGGTTCATGTGGTGTCACAAACATCTGAAATCACTTCTCTGTCCTCACCAAAAGGCTGTGCCCTTTTCTCTCTCTTCTCCTCTCACTTGTTCTCTTTCTCTGTCATGCTCACAGGTGAGAGGTGCCAGGTACAGCTTCAAAATGCCCCCAGTGCCTTCACTGAAGACTGAGGTTGTCTAAAAGACAGCACACACTATGGACACTGCGGAGCGGTTTCTTTCAGACCAGGTTGTGATAATCACTGCTTCTCCATTTACAGAAAAGTGAGTGATTTTCTCTTCCCCCTGTGCAAGCCTACAGCATGTTACAGATGTGCTTTAGAATCGAAGCACTCTCTGGAGGAGCTAACTGAACTTTTCTATTCCTGGGTTTTCACTGCATATATATTCAGATGAAGCATCTGTCTTAAACTCAGGGTGATCAGGCACCTCCCAGAGCTCACTTAGGCGCTGTGTTTACAGATACGAGAAGGAGCAAATCCCACCCAGGAAACAAGCAGCAATGAGAAAATATAAAACATGAAATCTAAACACTTCTGATTTCCTCCAAGAGCTGCAATCCAGGCACTCTCCAAATCCCTCTTCTGAGACTCTACATGGAGTTCCTGAAGGAACTTAGCAAGGTCCAGGATATTTCTTATTTGCCCTCTTTGAAGTTTTTGAACTCTGAGAGCACTGGGAGGTTCCAGTGACCACAGCAGCTCATCCCTCCAGCATAAGTATCTGCATGGATTTTGGTGCAGGATCAGGGCTTTGAACACCAGGGATGTGGTACCTCCACAGCACTCCTGCTGTGCTGGTGCACCATGTGCTGTCACTCTGCCACCCAAAAAGTGGCTCTGAAAATAAAAGGTGTATTTCCAACACCATGCACGATTTTGCTAGCTCAGCACCTAGGAATCTACAAACAGACAGCAAAGACCACGAACTGCCCATTAGACCACAAACCTTCAAAAAGGCATTTTGCCTTCTAGACACAACGTTCCTGCACGAGTGGCAATACTCAATGTTTTACAGCTGAGCTATTTTGTCTGCTGTGTTAATCAGATTTGCTTTTAGCAGGTTTTTCTAACAGCACAGGGGGGAAATTGGACCAAACTCATCTACACCAGGGCTACTCCCAGCACATACACTGATACAGCTGAGTTGGAGGCAAAGAGTGGTGGGATTATAGTAAATTCCATGGAGGCAAGCACAGCCAGCTTTCCAAGTATGCAAGCAAGGTACTGCAGCTCCCCAGGCAGGTTGCTGTGGTCTTCTCAGCCCCCACCTCAGCTCCTACCAGTAGTTCAGGGATACCAAAGGGACACATCTCACACATCTCACCAGGGTGGCCTTGGAGAGAAAAGCTACCACACAGAAATCACTGCAGCTGTGTGATGACTTAGGCCAGCTGAGATTTCAGCAATCAAAATCCCCACAGAAGGATTTTGATAACCACTGTGGACAAATACCTCCATTTATGCAGGGAAGTACATCAGCAGCCAGGCCCTCTGGTTATTTCCTTTCACTGACCACAGTGATCTCAAGCTAATCTCATTTGAACTTTGGACAGCTTGCACTCATCTGGTCCTTGGCCATGCCTTGCTGCTGGGGAGAGTTTCAGCCCTAGTTTGTGCTGGAGGAAAAAGGGACCTAAAGCTGGACTGCTGGACTGTGCAAGCACATCAGCTATAACCCCTCATTAAATGAGTGCAATGTGGTGACTAAGAAGGATGACAGCACAGTGGCAATTGCCAGAGCCCTGTGGCAATATACTGAGCATATCCACTGGGGAGAACAGCACTTGATCAACACAGCCTGAAATCTCTCGGAAAGGAAGAAATAGGATACGTGTAAGATAAAACTGAACACATTTTCCAGGCCTTGCGCAACCCCTGTGCCTGTAAGGGAGTGTGTGCCCCTGCCAAGGACCCCATTCTTCCCTGGGCACGTGCTCTGGGAGGGGCCCTGCATGCTGCAGGTGCATGCATACCCAAGAGTCTCACCTGCACGCTTTTCTCATGGCATTCCACGCTTCCAGTTTAAAGAAGAGACTGAATCCTGTAGGATCCGGTGATTTTACACAAAATACTATCCCAGAGATTTATTAACATAAAGGGAAAAATAACTGCTAACAGTTATTTCTACCTATGGAGTCAATCTCTTAGCTCTTTAATATTTTAGTTTCCAGCATCCTTCAGCACGTACTGGTAACATGATACACCACACAGTGTCCCAGCACTATCTTCAGGCATTACATAAACCTATGTTTGGGATAGATTCTTATCCACTCTGAGACTCCTTTGCACCACTCTGGCAGCTGAAAGGGGCTGCCTGAGTACATTATATGCACACCAACTTTTGAGACTTCTTTCTATTGCCAGAGTGATATAAAGGTATCCCTGTCTTGAGCAGAATCTGTCCTTTGCTTAATGTATGTAACAAATGAAGCTGCTGTTTAAACACCAAAAGCAGAGAGAGAGGGTTGGTAACCAAGTGAACACCAAGCACTTCTTCCCTTGGCAGTCAGGATCCACGTTGTTAGAAAGTGGAAATATATCAGGATGTGTTACCTTACTAACCACAAAAAAACCTCTCAGAAAATGACTGTTTCCCATCTTGACTAAGGAGACATCCATTTCAGCGGTATGTGCAGTTCATTTGGGACAGGCCACAGGTGGTCAATTGTTCCTCTGCCTGTCTAGAAGAAGTATGTTTATTTCCCGTAATAAAATGTATTAATATAATACAGAGTTTATAGCTCAATTAGGAAAGTGACATGCAAAGAGAGCTTCTTGCAGAGAATACAGTTAGAAACGAAGTCTTGCAACTGAGTGAAATACTACCCTCCTCCCCATCAGACACACAGAAACTACACAGTTGGAGAGGCAATTGACAGGTATTTTAATATTTAACTAGCCTGTATAACTGAATATTGTATTGTATATTAAAGCTCTAGACTATAACTGTGTTCCTTTCTCTGTTTAAAACAATTTTAACTGATCATTCAGGCACTGAATAAAAAATAAAATAAAAAGAAAAAGGCACAGAATTTAATTTTGGTCCCGAGCATAAACAAAGCTGTGCATTGAGTAAAATTTGAGAACATTGTGCACATGCACACTTTGATCACTTTGCAGGATCCACACACACTGCTCTGCTTGCTTCAGTTACTATGCATTGCCTGGGCAATCAAACTGTTTTTAAATACCTATAAGTAAATCTTGGAACCTGTTTTCTTCTATTATGTCAGATAATAATTCATAATAAATGAACTTCTCTGCAAATACCAATGATGCTGTTGTTCACTATTTGAACTATAACACGACATTAAATAAGAAATATCATTTATTCACTTTGAACATTTTAAACTCAAATTGTATGCAAAGGCAATTAAACAACAGCATCCCCATTTCAAAGCTGGAGACCAGACATCTAAACATAAAGTTAGCAGATACCTAACTTCAAGCTTGAATTGAATGGCTCTACCTGCAAACTTGAAGTTAGACACATGCAGGAATATGCGGTTCAACTGATGACTGTGGTGCTGAAAATGTAGGTGTTAAATGGAAGGTATTTATCTAGTAAGTGAACATCCAAGGGTAGTTTAACCAATTCTAAATCAACGTCTAATTATTTTGAGTAAACCACACCCTATAAATGCTTGCCTGTTAACTGTGGGACCTACAGAGAGAGTTCAAACCAGATGCCAAATACTGAGATGCTACAGCTAGGCATCCAAACTGTGTCCTAAACAAAAGGGGGCTGTGGAACTCGGAAGAAACATGGCACTGGTGAAAACCAGAGTGAGATGTGGACATAGCTGAAGCTCAGAATGAAACACCTTACTGCGAATGCAACTAACAACAACATTGGATCACCTGAATTGCACAGGATTACCCTTTTATCCTAAGGGATATCAAGTACCCGGAGACATGACGATTTTTTCAGAAATGGAAGTCACCTCAGGCATGATGACGATTTTACTGAAATTGTCAGTGCTAGATCGGTGAAAGCTGTACAGCATGGGAATATTTCAGGTTACTCAGAGCAAAAAGCTGTGCTCAAGATACTGCTGTGCATTGATCTGCATGTACACCCATCTGAGAGACCCTAGTCTGCAAATAAAAGCAGGAATCAGAAAACTTCATCTAGGGAAACACACAATTCTTCGCAGGGTGAGAGACAACAGCACATAGAAATCACACTGTGCAATACAACATTCACAAAAATGTTGATACATATCGTCCCCCATTTGACTTATGGAGCCATCAAAAGCTCACTTCCATGGAGCATTTTTGGAGCCTTTAGTTGAGTAAATCACCAATTCAGAATCTGTCAGACTTCATTATGCAGATTAAGAGTCTCTCCTTGGTTTCATTTGTTATGCATTAATAAGGGAGCATTGGTGACTGTACCCTCTCATACAACGAAAGCCTTTCTGCCACTACATAGTAAATTTTGTTCTTTCTTGCATTCAAAATAAACCTCAACACAACAGCAACACGGCTTAGTTGCTATGCAAAGACTTAGAGCCACTGCATAGGGATCAGTTCCAGAGTTTGGTTTGATTTGCACCAAGCCAGGCAAAGTACACCTGGATGTGATCTGATGAGATTTTCCTGCTTGCCTATTTCTCTCATCTACAGGTGAAGCGTGTAATCAGGACAGAACGACCCCAGGATCTCCACAACCCTGCACAATCCCCATGCACATTTACTGCCTTCAGCTCAATGCCTGGTACAGTTAAAATACTAAGTACCAACAGACAGATTTATTATGAATGCTAGCAGCAATCTTTTTTCTCTCTCATTGACTAGATCTGACTCAAAAAGTTAATGGTAATTGCTCTCATCTTCATTTAGCAATGAGAGAGAGAGAGAAATGGGAGCAATTTGCAGATCTGAGAACAGGTCATTACAGGTGTGTTATATTAGTGTATTCATGAGCCCCCTGGGACAGCCATGCTGTGATATCCAATAACTTTCTTAATGTGTAATTACACACCATTGGACTATAATTGATTAATTGAAAAGAGAATGTAGGCAGATGCTAGGCCAAGGCTGATGCTGCTTGTTAAATGAATATGTCCTTGCTTCTTTTTAATAAGTTAAGTGAACTACTCAAAAGCAATTAACTGAGAACTGAAATTCATTAGATTTTAAGTAATTATTGGTATTAACTTTTATAATAAAATGAAGGATTTATATTTTGGGGTTTCCTTCCCATCCCAAAAGCAATATAATACACGTCACTGCTGAGATGTAAAAAGGTGTCTGCTACAGACAGTGAGCAGTGAGATATGCACCCCTTGCATTCAGATCTTTTGGTGTGCTTTCAGATAACTGTGTGGCACTAATCTGCCTTCTTGGGATGTCATTCCTGGAAGTCCTGAAGAGTTCTAGGGATTCCCAAAGAGATGGAGTCACATGCTCAATATCTCAGAGCACCCCCAAACCACCCAGCAGTGCAGTTGAACGGTGGCCAAGCTTTTCCCAGCCCTCCTTCTCAAGGGCTGGGTCTTAACTCTGAGAAATAAAAAGAGCACAGGCTCCTGACTTTCAAAAGCCCACTCTATTACTGTTGCATGTTGTCTCTACAAGGGGTCAAAGCCTTCAAACCCTTTTCCTTTTCAATGGGGAAGACAACGCATGCAGCAAGATGAGGCATGAGCCAACTCCACTGTTACAAAAAGTCATGCTGGTTCATGTCAGCATCTTTTCAGACCTGACAAAACCCATTCTAATTAACACTTTGCATGACTGAGAGCCAGGGTCAAAGGTGCAAAAGAACCTGAGCACCAGGGAGCCACAGCCAGTTTTACGGCCTGACCCTATGCTGAAGGTAGGGTGGTGGTGAGATGCAGTGCAAAGTACGGCTCCTCCCAGGTGCCTCACGAGCTCTACTGAGTCATCTGCATCTCCTGCACGGAATCCAAGAAGAAAATATTTATAGCCTTGGAAATTTTATTTCCAATTTATATGGAAGGAAATCCGACGAATTTTATTTCACCGCACTTCCCTTCCTTTGGAACAAGGCATATCTTTATTCTTTAACATTCTATAAAAACTGTCTGAATTTTATTTAAATTGGTTATGAATGCCAGTTTCATAAAGCAAAACCATGATTCACAACTGGTTTTCTTTCCAAGAGATACAAATCTCCCTTTTTTCTTTTTTTTTTGTCTTTTAGATTTATAGAGGTTTGGGTGCAGGGATGGCTTGGCTGACAATTTTTTTCCAGGCTATTTAACTTTAAAATTTATTGAAATCATTATTAAGAAGTAGCCTGCTAAAAAATGCATTTTCATCTAACAGTTTCTTAACTTTTTACATGTTTAAATTTGCAATCAATAAAGAGATTGTGGCAGTTTTTTTAATATTGAAAAAAACCCCAAATTTTTCAATGAGAACATGTTTAATATGAAAATTATAACTTCAGTAAACACATCAAGTAAGGAAAGCAGAGAGTAAAAGTAGAGTAATACAACACAGCATTGCAGTGAGGAGAAATTAAGGTTGGAGAAATTATTCAGAGGTCACCAGTAATTGCAGATTTATTAATGAAAATTTTAATGCTTGTTCTGGGAAGGAAGATGACAGATTCAGAGCTGTAATGGGATTTTAATTATTTTCCTTTTTAACAAATGCATTCTGCTTCTCTTTCGAAATAATAAAGGTGATGTTAAAAATTGAAAAATATGCCTCCTTCTGAGGAAAGGCAGGATTGTGCTCACAAAGTGTCAAGTGCCACATCCTAAAATAATGCTCCTGTGTTTATATGAAGGAAAATGCTAAATTAGAGGCACTAGGGCAAAGTTGCTTGCTATTTGTAGCTGGCTGCAGTGGGATACAGGGATATGACTCACTCTTGGCTCCAGGGTGCCAAACACCCACCGTCTGTAGCCATGGTCTTTCCCAAATCTGTTCCATTCCCATTGTCCATCTTCCCATGCTGCCTTCCCCTCTCACTGTCACACCTTTTATTCCATCTCTTTAGGTCCCTGAATCATCTTCCTTAATTCGGTTCATTGGACCGAAAAGGTGGGGATTATGTAGAGCTACTGGTGGGACCAGCTTGCTTGTGCAGGAAGCTGCATCTCAGGCCATGGGGGAGCTTTGTTCCTTTTATTCCCTTCCTTCCCTTCCCTATTCCTGCTCCCCATGCTCCTGTGCATTTTATACCTTATACTTAATGCATCCCTGGGAACTGGCAGAGACTTACCCTCCCTGCTGCCTGAATGGCAGCCCATGCCCACCTCTGAGAGAGGCATGGGGAATCTCTCATCCTCCTTAATGCTATAGGTCATGGTCACTTGCTAATCCCAAGTATAAAAGGAGTGAGGTTTGGGTCTTATTTCCAGTAGAGCTGCTATCTCAGACTTGCTATGACAAGGTTTTGTTTTCTATTAGTGTTCCGACAACTGGTCTCTGATTGCAGCCTTCAGCTTAAATATTATTAATAAAGATCATGTTCTTTACCTTTAAATTAGCTGTTAGCTTGCCTACTGCAATTTTTGATCAGAGAGGACGGAGATGTCTCAAAGCAGTTATTTGTCTTTTTTTGTCTACAGAACACAGGGTGTCAGTCAGAGCCCACCTAAAGTTAACAGGAGGGATCCTATTGATTTCACTGGGCTTGATTTCACTGGATCAGAGGTTATGGAGTCCTACACATGGTGTAAGTCAAGAAAAAAAGCACATAACTTTAGCAGCATGGTGGTCCAGGATGGGGGAAAGAGAAAGGAAGGCCTGAAAGACCAAGGAAATCTCTCAAGACCCCCAAGATTTTCTCCTGGCCCCAGGAACAGGATCCAAATCTCCCAGGCCCAGCCCATGCTGCTGTAATGTCAGCAACAGTCTTCACTTCCATTATGGGATAGAAAAACTTATCATTGAAAAGCAGGGCAAGAAGGACACAGCCTGGGTGCCAGGCAAGACAGTGGCTGCATTTGTTCTAAACTAGTAAACAGATCTGTGCAGACAGGCATAGAGACTACCACTTCCTGTGGAGAGCATATTATGGGGCAGCTGGCAGGCTGCAGCTCTGTGGGCCTGTGTTATCCCAGAGAGAGGCTGATCAGGGCACAGATGCCAAGGAAGCCAGTGCCCCATCAGTGCCTACCTGTGCCAGCAGGCAGGAGGCAGAGAGGGTCAGCTGGAGACAGGTGTAAGGGCTTCCCTCTCCCCACAGGACTGCAAATCTGCCCGTGGGCTGAGCGCTTCATTTTTTCAGTGCATTCACTGAAGCCCATGGACTTCAACAGTCTTTCAGGAAGACTGCATAAGATGAACACCATGTAGCCCTTCGTTCAGCCTGGCAGCAATTAAGAACAAAAAAACCCCTATAGAATAATTTTGCCTGGTTTGTTGCCCTTACTTGAAAAGAAACAGAATGCAAGTTTTTTTAGTGGGGTTTTGGGGATGTTCTTTTTAAAATATTCTGCTATAGCTCATGGACAATTTAGTTTTTGAAAATGAAATGTTACAGGCGATTAGTCTACCATATGACCTAAGCGTCACTGTTATTTCAGTCACAAGAAAGGTTGAATTTCATGTGACCAAGATTACTGAGGTTTTAAGAACATCAGTATCAATTCACTGCTACAATTGCTTTTCTCCATATTTTTGTTCCAGGGCCATAACCGCCATTCTGACAGCTCTCTGTGCCTAGTCCAAAGTTCCTGAAGCCAACAGCGGCCTCTCCGATGGCTGTTATGGGTTTTGCACAGTCATCTGCTTGAATCACTGCACATGCCACAGTGCAACTGACTGTAGCAGAAAACTGAGCAAGGAACCGATGAAATCCATCAGAAGAACATCAAAAAATACCACCAGCAGTGAGATGCAGCAAAGATTGAGTGATGCTGAAACTGCGTTAAGCATGGATGTGGAAGTTTTAAACTCTCATCAGGCTTGGTAGCTCTATGATCTGGAACTCTGCAAGGTGTCACTGGTCTCTTCCTCCTCTACCCTCCTGCCTCTCTGTGGTGACAAAATTGCCTCCTGACTACAAGGTTAGTACCTAAAAGGCTAGATGTGACCCTACATCCCTCAGAGCTGTTGGGCAACACTTCCGCTCCAGCTTTCTGGCCAAAAGCTCTGTGCATCCCCAAGCCGGGGCCAGGATGAAGGAAGTGCTCTCCTTCTCCCTCTGCCTCTTTGCAGCTAACAGGGTGAAGGAAGAGCCAGGGAGAGCAAAAGCAGAAGTGCATTTGCTTTCACTCTCCACTCTGCTAGGAATAAGGAGACAGCATGGGAAACAAAAAGGGTGGAAAGGCAAGAGAGGGGATGAGCAAAGCTATCTCTCCCTAATTCAGTCCTCCTTTGAAGGCACTGTGATTATAAATGGACTGAGAGGGCTGAAGCACTAACAGGGAGGAGGTCTGACCCTGGGGCACAGGAAGCAGGTCACTTACCTTACCAAAAAGAATTCAAGCCTCATTTTCTGAAACCAAAACTCTCATGGCCTTCAAAGGATACCAATATGCCTATTTACACTTAAATTGACTACAGCTGCAAAACCTAGTGGCTTCATCTCATGAAAAATATTCTCTGTGCTTTTTAATATCAGTGTAGCAGGTATGAAACCTTTCCCACATTCTAGTACCATAGTTCTGAAGTTAACCTGCCTGCATCCTTGCTGCTAGTCTGGATGCACCACATGTGCCATTTTTTCTGACCGTGCCTCTAGTGCTGGAACAGCAGAGCAGAGCAACACAACTTCAAGAAAAGCATTAGCTGTAGCTCTGGCTCATCTCAGCTTTGCCATAGCCTCCCCAGAGGCCTTTTGCTCATAGGAGAACATTTTGCATTTCATGTTTCAGTAGAGGTGTTTTCAGAGCTTTCTCTGCCTCTTTTTGTCAATGATTAAAGATAACTGGCTGTAGGTGAGTTTGCATTAAATCCAATAGCAAGCTTGTTTTATTTTGTGTCTTTTACATAATAGCTTCCAAGCACCAGGACTAACTCATAATTCATCGCATACCGCACTCACAAATGTATACTTTCAGAGCAGAACTACTAGGAGCAGACTTTTTTATTTCAAAGATGAAAAGATCATGATTTGATTGCAGGAAAACCATGGATTAACACTGGAAAAGAAATTTTTTTCAGGGTGTTTATGTTTTGTTATTTGTTCGCTTTACATATAATCCCATAGCGGTGGGTGGTACTCACATCATCTCCATAAACAAATGATCTGGAAAGCAACATGGTGTTTAATTTCCTTAACCCATCAAACCCTCCTTACCTCATACAGCAGCATGCCAATCTGAAACCTTGACTTGATATTCTGAGTAAATGGGGGGAGGAAGGACAAACAGTAGGTTTTTCTTTCCCACTTTTGTTAAAAGGCAACCAAGCATGACTCTTCCTACCCTGACTAACCTGGGTAGATGCCAAACGGATTTTTCCTTTCTCTAGGCAATGGCTCAGGAATTTCATCTGGCTAGAGCTGAGGCTGTGGCCTTCTCTCTGGCCTTTTCACTCCAGCCTCCCCTTTCTCCACAGTTAATCCCATTTTTCTCCTCACATCCACAATTAGCTGGACTGTACCGCTCCTTGACAATCAGCTTAGAGAGGGGACTAATTTCTGCCTTTTCCTTCTGGAAACAAAGAGATGTGCCTGAAAGAAAAGCTTCCAGCCACTCATGGAATAAGAAACTCAAATCCTGAGGCAGCATCTATGGGAGAAGAATAGGTGGCTGGCCAAGACAGCATGCTGACCTGGCTCCTTAAAAATAGATTTCTTTTCTGTAGTTCCCAATATTTATCATGGATAGCTAAACTTAAGAAAACATGATCCTCAAAAATACTGAAAAGTACAAAGGGAAAATTTGATGTGCTCATCGATTGGAGCCTCTTAACCACTCTGGTTTTTGTGCCCTACAACAAATGTAAGGGCAAAACATATCTGGATTTAGCATGTGAAATGAATACCCTATCCTAATCCTATAACTGCACAATGGTTTTCTATACCAACCAAAATACTTAATTATCACTGCTTTTCTTATGGAGCAGAACTACGGTAAGTACTTCAGGGGTTTCTTCTGCCTAAATTATACCTTTCTTCCTCTTATTTTCTATCAAACTTGTTCTCTTTTGAAAAAGAAAAAACCCCAAACAAATAGAATAGCTGAGTTGTACCTCACCACCCAAATTATCTCCTCTTCTGAGGAGTAAGAAATGAAGAAAACATACAATTTGTAATACTCTATGTTGCGTTTGTAATACTCTAGGTTACTTTTTTAATAATCAGTGTTACTATGCTTTAAAATCTCTCCAAGTATTGAGGAGCTAAAGTTTGCTCTGTGTGCCTGTGACCTGGGATGTTAAGATTCAGTCAGTGTAGCCCGACTCTCGCGGGAGAGCCCTGGCATGCAGACCAGGCAGCAGCAACTCAGCCCCTGGATCCTGCCTGGCAGCACTCTCCCAGCACGAGCATTTCCCAAACGGAAGAGCCTGCACTTGCTGAAACAAACCTCACTGGAAAATGGCAGCTGAACCCTAAAGCAAAGAAGGCACTTCTGAGCCAAAGCCTCCAATTTCACCTGACATGCTATTACACTTCTTACTCTCAACTGCACTCAGAAAACTCCAAGGATTTCCTGATTCTCAAAAGCACAAACAAGTTTCATTTTCTCTTTCATTTAAAAAATCTCAGTTTTTCACTTAGGCACCATCTGCCCTGTGCTGTTAGATTCTGGGTAAGTTTTCACCATTGGGAAAATATTTTTTTAGAGGGTCAGGTGTCCCCACTCCTTTCTTTCATCTGTTTTTTTTTTCTCCTCTCCCTAAGAATACTAACTAGTCTTTGAGAGAAAGATGGTGTGCAAATGGCCAGTTCTGGTGAAATTTGCTTTACACTTGAGCACATTTTAATATAGCATTGCTTCCCAAAAAGTAAAAATATAGAAGGAATACCACTACCTCTCTGTGAAACGTGTAGCAACTTCAATGAATAACATTAGTTCCCCTACCACCCCAACTTACGCCCAACATCATATTTTCACTGCAAGTTCCTACTACCTTTAAGGGTAGTAGAGGTACATATTCATTATTTGTCTACTATTTCTTTTTCACACATAAATTGAGTACAGATTACACCCCTGCCAATTTTGTTTCCAATAGCATAGGAAAAATAAAACTATAACAAATTGCTTTTATTACTTCCTTAAGCAAGAACTGAAACTTGTCCAAAAAAGCACGTGAAAGATTAACTTTGATGACTTGAGATTTTGCCAGGTACAGGGGGGATATAATATAACAAAAACTTAAATATGTATTAATAGAGGAATAAGCAACTGGACATTAAAAGAATGCTTGATTTTAATAGCATAAAGTGGGTTAATTGGTTCATTGATTGCTTACGCTAAAAACAAAGCAGATTTTCAATGAAACTAATACGTTACTTATTTTATATCAAGTTGTCTCCCAGCTCTAGGTTCATCGGACCTGATTTGACCAGAGTCACAGTAATTAAGCATGGCCTTGAAGAAACAGTTTCATTTATTTGGCACAAGAATTATGAGTACACCAGGGAATCACTTTCTGTGTTTGTCTAGTTTTTTCCCCTTAGGATGTAACACTGCTTCTTCTGAAATCACCAGGAACTTTGCAAAGGATTTAAGAGGAATCAAGACCAGATCTTATGGGTCACATGTACTGTGACTGGGTACTGGGCTGGGTACAAACTGACCCTTCCAAGTGACACCTGTGGCTCTAAAAACATTGTCTTTACCTAACGAGGGGTTGGCTCAGCACAGGAGACACTTGTGGGGTAGGAGAGCCTGTGGGCCCACTAATGCAGGTGTGGCCAAGATGCTTTGCACTTTGGCCAGTGCTGGGAGTGAGGACTGGCCACCATCCCTCGAGCTGCTGCCCCAGGTGTGGCCTTCTCTGATCAGCTGACTGAACCTGGGGGCCAACTTCAGCACCAGGTTAGGTCAGCTTAACAGGTCAACTTTCAGTGGCTGTTGCACCTGGGACACCAGGATTAGCATTTGTCCCTGCATTCTCTACGGGGAAGGCAGGTACAGGCTTTAATGCAGATAAAACACAGCATGTTCCTCCACTGCCATCCGCCTCTTCTGTAGTCACAAAGAAAAAAAAAAAGTGCTGTTGTTGTTGTTTCAAAGTCTAACCTCGTGTCCTGACTCTCTACAAATATTTCCATTTAGCCAAATGATAGATTTTACTTAAGTACAAACCAGAAGAAAGGTGAATGCAAGGGAGAGATCTATCTACTTATCTAAAACTCCCTTTTCGAAAGCCACGCATGAATCTCTTTTAAATGTATTACAATTCATCCTCTGTTTACTTTAGGCAAACAGAAAAACTCATCATGGAGCACTCATTTTCACAAGCTAATCAAGAACATTAGGTCCCAAAAGATTCATTTAACAGAAATATAATAGGCATTCCTGCTTGCTTTTAATCTTGCCTAGCTGCAAATGCTAAAATGAACAGCAAATTAACCCTGCCTTGGAACAGAGATTCTTTCACAGCTGATATCATCTCTCTTATGGCTTGTAAATACTCCAGGCTCCTTGTATGTAAGCTTTCCTAGCTTTCGCTCTTTCCCCACAGCAGAGAAGAGGAGTGGAGAGGAGAGGAATAGAGAGGAGAGGAATGGAGAGGAGAGGATGCTCCGGATGGCATGCAGCTATGAAGGGGTGGAGTAGGTGAGTGCTAAAGGGAGGACTGCCTGCCAGCAGAACAAAATGCAGCACTGCCACCCAAAAACAAAGCTAAAAGGTGGATGGGAGAGTGAGTTTTGGAGCAGTTCAGGGGGGAGGAGGGGCTTTTCGTGCATCATCAGCCACTCCCTGCATGGTTCTCCCTGATTTACCAGTGCAAGACAAGGTAGTATGACAAGGCCATTCACGTGCTGACATCAAATATATGAGATTTTTCAAGCAATTTGAGATTTTAAACTGTTCATGGATAGCAGAACTAGCATTAGAATGCTAAACAGGAAAAAAAACCTATCATATTTCATAATGTATGTCATAATAAACAAAAGCCTTTAAAAAAAACGGTTTTCACTGTGCTAAAGTAACAATCTAGACTTGTTGTAAGTATGTTATTCTTACAAGTAGTTCGCAGTTATTCTTGAAGGCAAGTCTTGGAGTTTCCTTAGCATAGTGCTGCTGGGGAAAATTTTCAGCATGTCCATCTTCATCTCTAGCCTGAAGGGAAATATAATGGCCTATTTAGGGACTTACAAATAATGGAAGGAAAAAAATAGCTAAAAGCATAACAGCTCAGATCATTAAAACAGACGGGAATCCCAAAATACAACATTATTAAAAAGTTTCTTTAAATATTCAGTATACCTTTTAGATATGAGAACTTGGGATGCTGTTTTCTTACATAGCTTAGGTTGAACATGCAAATTCATTGTGGTGTAATAATTAAAACAACAAAAGACAAACCCAAAATGAAATATTTGAGCTGGAAACTGTGAGTAATTCAGGGTTTCAATTTACTCCATTGCATTTCTCAGGATTACATTACATATGTACTCGTTTAAACTTTTTGACATGCTTAAGCGATCCTTAGATAATGTACTTGTATTTTTAGTTTAACAGCAAGGCCAAAAAAAAAAGGTTTTCATACTCATAATTTACATGTAACACTATTATAAATAAATTGATTCCCCCTCCATGTTTAAGTGAAGCTTTGAAAGGAGCAATCATTTAGAGACAACAATGATCCTTCAGTCCCATGCGATCAAAATATTTAATGACAAAGATGCATTAAAAGTTACTGGTTATTTGGAACTACACTGTTATTAAGAAAGTTGAAGTTTAAACGGAGACATTACCAGAGCCCATTAGCAATCCTGCTTGCATGCAGTATTTTTCCCTTCTCATCTAGAGCGTTTTCTGCTTTTGAGTTAAAGCAAAAGGGAGAAGCAGGTGAAAGGAGGAGTGTCAGCAATACGCTCATTACACTGTTCATTTGAGTGACACTTGCACTCCGTTCTGCTCCATCTCATCTGATTCCTGACTGTTCGCTCTCTCCCTCTCACAGCCTCCCTAAATTCACAGCTGAGCTGTCTCCCTCACATATGGCTTGCATATAATTATGCACATTCTATTTTACACTGCATTAAAATGATGAGCTCCTGGCTCCCTGCCAACCCATTTAAATCAGCCCGTGCCCAAAGGAGCCAGGGAGAGGAGGAGGGCAAAGGCAGCGTGACTAGATCAGGGGCAAGGGGAGCAGGCAGAGGCAATGGGGGTGAGGAGCAGGTAGTACCGCTCCCCCTCCCTCCTGCTATCCCATATGTGTCCCCGGGGTGGGGCAGGACAGGGGGTCCAGGGATGCCCAGGTGCAATCCAGGCATACCTCGGTGGTTGTGGCAGCGCTGGCATATTGTTCACCCCTCACTCAGCGTGAACTGCCTGTCGTCATGTGTCACACACTCAGCGCCCAGGCTTTTCAGTGTTGGCATTTATGAAAGATATTTACACCTTGTAGGCTCTGTGACTTGTTTGTCTTCAAACAGGCTTTTGCCTCTCCCCGAGGAGATGGGATGGGAAAGGGGAGATGTGGGCTAACAGCACTGTTGATTTTTAGGAAAACATGAAGGGTCTGCACCTCAACGAAAGCCCCTTGACTCCAGCAGGCTTTGACTCAGGCCTCTGCTTGTCAGCCATGGGGCATGAACACAGTTTGCCCAACAGAAAACACCATTTTTGACAGTGCAAAATTTGTCAAAAAGTGTATTTTGAGAAGCACCTACAATTGACGATTATTACAAGAAGCAGGAAGTGGGAGACTTTATCAGTTTATTCTGTATGTTTCCTAGCAGCTTATAGTTATTTTCTCTCACTGCCCTCAATAGTTGCAGGTTGGAAAATACTTAAAATTTTTCTTTAAAACCACAAGAAAGAGGTAGAGGATTCCTGAGCACCTGAAATCACTTTTATATTGACAAAGGTTTAAATGTGTTCTAATTATTAGTTTGAAACTGAAACCTCTCTTACACAATAAATCTACCTCCATGCTGTGTGGAATACAAAGCCCAAATCTGACTGTGTTTTATAAAGAAAACCCAAAATCTCATTCTGAAAACAAACTTTGTCCTTTCCTTTCCTCGAAGAAGGAATATGGGTAACTCGCTGAAGCTCTTCCAGGTCATCTAGAAGATAACTGGGGGATGAATGCCTTGCTCAAATAGAAACAAACATATCAGCTCGGGATCACAGATGCCAATGGGATGCTCAGTGATGGACAGCTAGGGAGATATTGGTGGGGCACAGGTGTTGTGTAGGGCTCCAAATGCTGTTGGTGCTTCCAGATCCCTGAAATTCTACCTTGGTACCATGCTAGGCATTGTGCATGTGATGGCTGGCACATTGTACCCTGCCAGTGACCCTCTGGAGCATTATCTTGGTGCACGCACACAGCTTGTAAAATGAAATGGATATCAGGGTGTTTGTAGTGCATATGCCAAAATACAGAGACAAACCCCACCGACTTTGACACGCTTACCAAAATTGCCAGTTACACAAAGGTTGTTCACCCCTGCTGAACAACAGCCAGGGGTGAACATGCCCCTGTTCCTACTGATCCAAACCTTACTTTATTTATTTTGGATGTCACTAAAATTCCCTAGTCTCAAAACCTGTTTAGCTACATACTGCTATAATTTACTCAGGCAGCAGAAATACATCTAATATATCTAGCTAGTTTCCATTGTAAAAACCACCTATTGTGATCAGCCAGGGAAAATTCTTCAGTTACTTTACAGTAATTCATTACTACCATCTTCCAGTTGCAAATAATTTGCAGAAGAAAGCACTTCTACAATGTTCAGCACTGTTCTAAGCGTATTAAAAAACTGGCTTGGAGTTTATCTCACAATGGTAATATTGTGATAATGGTTGTGCCTACACTGACCCACTCTCAATCATGACTGCCTCAGTTCCCCAGGATCTCGAGCTCATTCACAGCAGGCTGGCATCTACAGCTTTGCCATCAGGCTTGGCTGCCATGGGATGCTATTGTTTAAAAGCCAAATCTGTGATCACTCTGATTTTTTAAAATGCTTTAAAACTGCTAAAATCATTATAGAAATGCTTTTATCAAAAAAACGTATGTCCAAACTGCTAGATGTGATTGATTGCATATATGTAATACGTAGTACAACTGCTCTCACAGCACATTTTGTTCCAGGACAAAAAAGGCTTCAGCTCATGTTCTGAGGCCTGGAGCCATGGTTAGTGCGGCTAGTTTTATCAGTACAAAACTGCTGCAACTTCACTCTGGCAGTGCCTCTCCCGGGATTTACTGAATCTCCTAATTCAATACCCTCTACTGACAGGCAGCCGCCTTCCTGTCAGCTGCATGGGATCTGAGAGGGAAACCTGCCCACTGCCAGCTCCTGGGACACCAGGCTGGACACTTACAAAAGCAGTGGCACACACACCACCTCAGCTACTACAGCCAGAACAGAGCACACTGCCCAAGAAGCAGTATGGGCAAGGAAGACCTAGTGAGGAAACTGCAGCTGACTTGGTGGAGCTGGTTTGGCTGTAAAGTCAGCCTGATGATGGGTTGCAAGGGAAATCATGGCCTTTAATTGCAGGTTAGATATCAGGAAACCCTTCTTAATGACAGGTATAGCAAAGCACCAGAGCAGATTGCCGAAGGAGACTGTCAAAGCCCCATCACTGGAGTTTTTTAAGAGCAGATTAGGCAAACATCTGCCAAGAATGACATGCACTGAGTAGCTCCTGATGTGGGGAAGCTGGACAGATGAGAACATCTCCCTTCCTAGGTCCCTTTCAAAGCTTTCCACCACTGAGCTTCGAAAAAAAATGGCAGGAGATTAAGGAAAAAAAAAATTTAAAAAAAAAAAAGAACAGAAAACAGGATCTGAAAGGACCTCTGAAATAGGACAGCATTTGATGTTCAGATATACACGGACTCATTAATAAGTGCATGATGACAACTATCTTTGGCTACAGAAACTGTGCTTTTTGTGCATAAGCCAGCCAGCCTACATTTGTGAAAGATGCCAATAGTTTGGAAACAAACCATATATTCAGTCAAGATTCCTTTTTTTAACACAACGGAGGAAGAATAACCTACAGCAGAATTTCCTTCTCTACAGAGTGCGTGGATATTTGTTTCTCCTTATTCTCAGAGAAAAATTATCTTGATCCAGGCAGAGAAATTCTGAGCTTCAGTGTAAGTCCTTTTGTGTAGGTTTAGCCTTGGGAGAGGAAATCTGTGCTTACATTTTAATATTAAGGGCAGGATCTTATGATAGGATAAATCACAAGGCAGGTTGAACCAAATAATTTATTAAGATGGAACTTGTTAATGCAAAGCTTCCACTAAAATGGGACAATGCATGTGCAATGAAATCCTACTGCTTAGTCCACAAAACTTTAATGCCATTTAACCAAAAACACCTAATATCTATTTTCTAAGAGCTACAGTCACTTGAGTAATGCAGAGTGACAGAATATTAGCCTGCTTACTCAGGATAAAATTGGCACCTACTTTCCATAAACGTCCTTTAAAACAGATGAAATATGAGACCATTACCCCCAGACACGCTAAAGGCGGGTATTAGTTGAATGTCTCTGGTAGGACAAAAAATAAGCTGCAAGGAGTTGAACAGTATTGCTATAGAAGTGCAGATAACTGCGTCAAGGCTCCTGTCCCACAGCGACGGACAGAGGAAGTCCACATCACCCTTAGCACTATTGTCTCCAGAGGCTGGCTGCAGACAGGAACTGGAAGCTGTGTTTCCATTTCCACCACAAAGGTTATCTCTCCCTTCACCGAAACTTGAAGGAAATCCTCGGGGAGACCCTAATCCTTGAAATTTTAGTTCCTGTGCATTTCTGTTGTCCCACATAATCAATTATCATGCTCTCTACGTTCACTATACCAGCAACAGTAAAAATAATACTAAACTTCCACCTGCTGGTATTCTTCCCAGAAATATGAACATACTTGCTGTGGGCTGGGTGGTGGGGGAGCCCAGCATCAGAGTTCTGCATGGTGGTTCTGTGCTGGGAGTGGAGCAGGGCCAGGGAAGATGGTCCAGAGAGGACGTCCCCTGGTTCAGCAGCCATGCAGTTACAGGAGTGAATGGACTCTCAGCTCAGGGAAAGTCTTCCCTCAGAGAAAGCTCCCACTAATGTTTGATGACAGATTTGCTCTTCACAAGAATTTCAGGATTTTCTTGAATCACAAAGTGATGCAATAAGTCATATTTATTAGCTTGTTGCCTCTGTAGCTGCATTCTATTCACTAATCTCTACAGTCGTAACATTTTGCCACTCCAAGCCTCTAAAGTCTTCTCAAGCTTTTTGAAAAGTCCCAGGTATTTTGAAACATGTCAAAACAATGTTTCATAAAATCTCCCAAGAATCAGATTAGTGAAAAGAAAGGACCTAAAATCACACTGGTTGTTTATCACATCGTTATAACTTACATTCCAAGAAAGTTGAAGTTATCCCTTTTGCCTGACCTCTTGTGACTAGCCCAGGTTATAGGTGAACACCCTACCCAACATTTTCCAGCCTGGGGTCTCTTTACTGGCAGTGGCTCTCTGCACACTCGGTGGTGGTCTATGGAGAGCTTGCAGGTCATGTGCTACTAACTCCCCTTGTTTCCAGCTGCTAAAATGCATTTAAAGACAGCTAAAAATACATTAAATACTTTCCTAATGTTATTTTTCCATGTAAGCAACTGCTGTAGTCACCACAGGAATGTTATTTGATCACCAAGGGGAGGGGAAGTGGTCCGCAAGACAATCTGTCTACTGGAGGAGATCTACAAAGTTAAAAAGAAATTGGGAATATGCCCTCTTATAACTTCTTTATTAAGTATGCAAAGGAAAACCAGAAGGGCTTTGGCTGACTTGCTACCTCCTCTACTCTCGCCAAACATGCCACCCCAATGCTCACACGAACACATGTACCAACACACATGTGCAGATCTCCACCCACCATTTAAGTTAGGAACTGAGATCTTATTTATGCTGGAAGCAGTCATCAGTGGATAGAAACCAGCAGAACAACATCACCATGACAAGCCAAACCTTGGGACTGCATGTGCAGCTCTCCCCAGGTCCTGAGAAGAGGGTATACCTCTGGTGACAGGTTTGTGCCATTTTGTTGCCTGTGGTCTTTCCACAGACTTCCTTGAAATCTCTCTTTGGCACTCAGTTGCTCCTGGCTCCTACATATTACAGTACAGACTCCACAACTGTGGAGTCCCTTTCACAAAGTGAAGTTACATGGTCCCCAAGAAGGAGCAAAGATGTCCCTGAAAAGGTGCAGTCCCTAAGCAGAGCTCGAGGTTCAATTCCCCGCAGGCATCCTCAACAAGACAAAGATCCCTTTCATTGTCATATCCCTTGCTCATAGCTGCTCATGTCTTACTGTGACCTGCCCATTACAGACAGTGATGAACCTAAATCCAAACTCCAACCTTTGCTCAAATTTCAGTTGCTATTTCAAAAGCTAATACAAAATCTGAACACTAAACCACTAATGGTAAACTGGACTAAAAAAATTATCGAGTCCACATGTTTAAGAGAAGGTTTGGTGTGGAAATGACTTCAGGAGCCAGCGATCTGGCTACTGTGATTAAGCCCAGAGAAAATACATGATTCTGAATATCCTGCAAACTTCTCCATTGTGCTAATGGAAGAAATACCTACTGACTTCAAAAATAAAGTCACCAGGTCAAACCTCCTGTTCTAACTAAACCCAACACACACCACCTCGCTGTCCCTTTCTGAACACATGTAAAATCTCCTGGCAAACAGGCAGTTCTGCTGAGAAAAGCCAACCCAGAATAAATGCATTACAACAAAGAAGGTGCCAATCTGTGGAACGATAGGGCAATGTTTCTGAAATTATACTTGTCAAAGCAACTGAGGACTGTCACATTCATTTTCTTGCATAACTGAAGCACACTAAAAAATCCAAACAAATGTGCCTGCAAATCTGAAAAACAGTTATCTAAGGATTTTTATTCTTTTTTTAATGCCTGTCTTCCACAGGCTATAGCACTGACTGGTCCACCTTTATGAACTTATTTTTCACTCAGAATTTCATGGTATAAAATTACCTACAGTTTATTTTAAAATACAAACTTCAAACTCTTATTATAATGTAAGGAATATTAGAGGTGAATCAAAAGAAAATACTAATAACAGTACTATTTTAGTGCCTGCTAAAGTAATAACTTCCATCCTATTGCACTGAAAACTTAGACCAAAAAAAAGGAATTCAGCTTTGGATTCTATAAATCTTTTTCTACCTTTCCCCCAGTTTTGTTTCATATATTTTATAGAACCCTGCTGGACTTCTCATTCTTCCAGGCAAAAATCAGGATTTTTTTTTTTATACTATTTGCAATGCTGTACATTTATAGCCCTTTCTACCACAGTCATAAAATACCTAGAGAAAAACTGGTGATCACCTTCAGTTTCCCCATACACCCAGAAAGAGCAACTGAAGCAAAAATAGCAGTGTCTACTGCCCTGGATCACTCTTCTAATTTTTATAGGAAGAGGAGTAAAAGAACCGAGATGTTAAAGGACTCAGGCTCACAAGCAAGCGAAGGTGGTACAGCCTCAATCCGGTTGCTCAAGCAGGGAACTGCCTAATGCTCTCAAGCAAAAACCCTGCATTCAATCTCATATTCCCATTGCATTCCAGACTTACAGGCCTTTTCCTTCTTCTATCAGCTAATACCCAGGCAGTTTCTGCGGCTTTCCTGCCTTCCACAGGACTGTGCTACACTTTCCCTGACAGTTCATGGCACAGTAATATATGAGAAGTCTTCAGGTGGCTGCCTTAAAAGCTAATTTTTCAAATTGCACAAACCTTTAACCATATCATAAATATTTAACAGCCAGTTCAGAATTGTCAAAAAATAAATATGATAATAAACACATAACATTGAGACAATTTGAAATAAACTTTGTTTATTGCCCCCTCGAATGGTTTTAAACCAGTCACAGCTATGTGGGACCTTCATAAAAATGAACCTTTACTAGTAATCTCCCTCCTGATTCATGACAGGCCTGATCTAGAGACACTTATGGACTGTGCCTGACAGTTATTGCAACATAGTCAATACACAGCCTAAAATACGGCTAGGAAAGAAATTAAAATATACTACAGACTTCCTGATAGCTTCCATTTTTGTAATGGGTAGCTCACACCAGTGTAGTTGATAAGCTTTTCCTCTTTCTTCACATTCCCCGATTATTATAATTTATGAGATAAAAGCATTTTCCAAAGTATTCTGTGTGTTTCACTGTCAGGTAGTTCAAATATCCCTTTTCACTGCTGCCATTTCTACAAGGGTTCCCCAGCTCAGATGAAAGACTTAGGCACGAGGCAAGCAAACATTTCCAATGAGCCTGCCAGAGAAGCACAGAGACACAAAAACAAAACACAACACCAAGGAGAAGGAAAAAAAACAGAGAAAAAACCAAACAGAAAAAACCCCCTCAAATGTTGGTTAGGGTTAGCTAAGGCTCACAGACCAAACAAATCACCGTCCCTAGTAAATTTGTTTCAATGCATCTGCTTATTTCAAGCTTTGGTGTTGTTAATACCAGAGCAACAACGCAGATTTTCTCTTATTGCAGTGTCACATATAGGATTAATCATCTTGACTTGGAGCATATTTTTTTAAGGCAATTGCAGGCTGGTTTAATGAACTCCTCTCCCACTGGCTTTTATAGACTAGTCATGATCAACATACCATTAAGATCCCTTCGCCCCATCCCTCCCCTCTCCGACAGCTTGCCTTATTTGCCTCACAACAGTCAATATCCAATTAAGAGCCAACAGATTTGATCAATACAGAAGGTAACAATGAGACTTAAACAGCTGGTAAATTCTACATCTACTGTTTTTCTTCAGTTCCCATCTCTGAGGCATATAAACAGTTCTGCACCTTGAATAAATGCAGAGAAGGAAAAACAATGACGAGGTCTGGCTGGTAAAGCTTTCCCTCAAATGGGCTGTGTCTGACACTACTGCACAGCAATAAATGCTTGTCTGAGGTCAGCGCAAGACAGGCAGGATCCTATGTTCTGTATTTTCTGTGGCCTTTTAAAGGGTGAAAATAGAAATCTCTTCCTGCTCTGGTTACAAGTGACATGTCATTTGTGCCATTCACACATGAAAATGAAGGGGCTGTAATATTATTAAAGCAATCATTTATGAGCTGGGCCAAGGGATGACTGGTCTGGAGAGGGGGGTAAAACTCAATAGTAATGGAGTGTAAGCAAGAAAACAGGCAAGGAGAGGGTGAAAAGAAAGGAGGGGAAGCTTTAATACAAATGACACATCCTACAACCTTAATATCATCTCTCAGTCTTTCTGCCAATGATGAATGGCTGTAATAAAAGGTTGGATAGTGGTAGATATAAGCAGGAAAAAAGTAAAACCTGGCTAGTGGTGAGAAGCATTTGTTACAATTCCCAACAGCCCAGCTGGAGGTCAGGGACCGAGGTCACAGTACTGCCACTGCCTTTTCTCCCTTGTGTCCTGCCACCTTTTTTGATGAAAAGTTTTACTTTCAAAGACATTTCACAGAGTAACAGGCGGATATAGTCTAAGTGAGGTAGCCTTCCTTTTCCAGGATTTCCACTCTTCTTTAAACAAGAAGTCGTGACCATGGGGGATGCCACGCTCTCACTGACAAATGGGACCTAATCCAAACACCTCTGAGCTTGCTCCCAACACTGCCAGAAAGTTATTCCTAAATCACAGTGGCATGCCTGTGTTCTCCACTGCCCACTGCAACCCTCTGTCATTTGGAGGGATTCCAGTAACATATATCATGTCTAAAACCAGGAAACTGTCTGTTCAAACTCATAAGAAAGTTCAGAGCACACAGAGCTTTACAGGCAATTGGAGGCAACTGACTAATTTTTCTTCCCAACTCGCCTTGGGATTTGAGAAGTCCCATTCTGAGTTTTCTCCCTTCTGTCACAATAAAATAAAATGTGCTGAAAAACACCTCTGTCTTCCCAGTTCGTTTCACTACCATCTTCCATGGGGAGCAGTTGTGGATAGATCCTTGGCCAAGTTTCTGAGTCTACAGGAATCCACTTCTAACCATTCCCAGCAGTTTACTTCAGTCCTCAGGGTTTATCAGGCTGCACCTTTGTTTTCAACTCTGTGCATTGTTATTACAGAAAAAAACCAAAACCAATACTACTCTAACTCTTAAAGATAGACTTAAAAAATGGGGATGCTTCCACTTGAAAAAGGAGCAGGCAGAAACACATTCACCATCTTTCTGTCTTCTGCATTCACTCAAATGGCCTTTTTGTCACTTCTGTCCCTGACCCACTGGGCCCTTTACCACACAACAGAAGCCTGCATGTTTTGCCACCTCTTCTGTAATCCTGATTTTGATGGTTGGACTTGATGATCAATTTTGATGGTTGAGCTTGATTATCTTAAAGGTCTTTTCCAATCTTAATGATTTTATGATTCTCTTTTCTACTTTTCAGTCTTAGCTCCTGTCTTGAAAAGCATCCTTTAAGGCTTCACCAGACTCCTGCAAGCTCCCAGAGAGCACTGTTGTCTCCTCAGGTGTATGCATGGGTATTTACATGCCACCCCTACCATTTCAGGGAGGCACTGTCAACTTCTAAAACTTCCATGTGTTTATTCCAGACTCTTATGTTTGCCCTTTATATAGCTTCTGCTTACCCATATATATTGCATATACTTAGCCAATAACCTTGCTTACAGCTCTGCCCTTCTTTAATGTTTCCTCACAGTTCAATGGTCTACTTAGTGTCACCTCAAATGTGTCATCCATTGTGTTCTTGAGCCTGATGAAGCCCAGTTGATGGCCTGTACAGTAGGTCTGCTGCCATAGGTTTGCCTCATTTTCCTCAAAGATGGAGCTATTGCTTCCACAGGGAAGAAAAAAGATGCAGCTATGACATTCCTCTGCAAAGCTGGTACCAAGGCTAAAGAGCTGGGAGCTGTCAAAATCACACCTCTGCACAATGAGTGACCCTGGGTCCTCTGTTCAAGGGTTGGGCTTGAAGCAGCCTGGTGGGCTTTGCAGTATTCGAAGAGCAAAGTACTCCTCATGCTTCTCCACTCTCAGGCTGTAAATCAAGTGCTTGCCTCTTCTGTTGCCAGCACAGGGACTTACCTATCTCAGTTTAGGGCAGAGTTGAAAGGATGTGCCTGTCTAAGCAAAGTCTGGAGAAACCTGTAGAAATGTGGCCTTTGTTCTTTCATCCACCGTGCAAAGCTCCAGAAATTCCCCATTGTTTGACCAAGATGTAGAGGTCTTTGTCTTGGTCACAGTGTACATTGCACTAGGAGGCAGCAAAGTTTGAAGGAAACTAGTGCTCTTACTACTATCACTACATGGAAGTACAAATGCATCAAGAAAAGAACCAGATTTAAATAAACACTTTAAGCACATTCTTCCTCTACTGAATATTGCTGCTCTCTGAAAAACTTCACATAATTTTCTACTCCATACCTGATTCCAGCAAAATTCAAGACCCAGTTCTCTTGTCTGCAACCAGGCCACTTTGCATTGGGCATCAGCTCTGTAAAGTGCATGAATGCTTTTGACCTCAGTTGTTCTTAGTGCACTTTTTCCATCTGTGCCTAAAGATACTCTAAAGTGAAGAAAGCACCTGCTTGCCCTTCACACAATCACGAATGAAGTTAAGCTTAGACAAAGACTGGAGTCAGCAAGATAACCACTGGGGTGGTGACAGATGCTCAGCCTAACATGAGATTGAGGCCAGTGGACAGGAAAATCCATCACTGTTTCCCAGTACTAGGAGCAGGAAGAGCACTGGGCTGGTAGCCATTATCATCTCTTTATTAGCAATAGGCTGGTCAGAGAGAAAAGAAGCTGAGGAATCATCTATTCATACTCAGAGCGTGAGTTCCAGGAATAAAATTACAATTTAAATTAATTACATCTAACTATGTAATGAATGTTTGTGTCAGTTTATTACAAGCATTTTCACCATTCATGCTGTGAAACGCAACTTAGTGACTTTTTTTGTAGGGAATAAGATGGAACAAACATGTGTCTCACTTGCATTGTTAATATATTAATCGTTAAATTGTTACTAATAATATTAATCTCATTATCCTAATTACATGTGTTCTGCCTTTTTACAGTAGCATTCCTATCAGAATTAGATTGCTTCATACATCTCCATTGTTCCTTTCTTTCAGTTTGGAAACCTGATGGGGAATCACTGGCATTGAAGAAAGGTGACATGAGTATTGAGCACAAGAAGCTGCAACATCAGCTGCTTAGCAGGAAGGGGAAATCTATGAGTGCTCTTTAACAACCAGCACACTTCTCAGCATACACTGGCAGAACATTTCACACGGCAGGAGGTGAGGTTTAAAAAAATTGGACCACTATAATCCTTTAAAAGCAGCCAGGGTCTCCTTCTGAAAGTCTAGGTCATGTGCCTGGCACTGCCTCATATGGTGTCTCTCTTCCGCCATTTGTTTATTTGCTTCTGGCAGTTTTGGCAGTGAGGTATCAGAGTGAAATGCACACCACTCCATACATATGGTGGGAAGAATCTAGTGCATCAGTTGAATGCATACTGTACTGTATACACATTCTGTTTTATCTCTGAGCACAGCTGTGCTGTAAAAGCTTACAAAATGTGAAGCCTTCTGTGCAGCAAAAACATCGACAGGAGAAGCTGGCCTATAACTTATTAGGTTGTGACACAAGCCAAAAAAAGCCGGAGTTACAGCTGACAACTCCTGGCATCGTGATGAAAAGCACAGTGGCTCAAGTTAAAGAGGGAGTGTCAGCCCTAACTTCATGTTTCGAACTTTCGCTGCCACAGGTCACAAATAGCATCGCTGGTTTGTTGTAGGACAATGATTCCCAATCCCGGTGCATGGCTTCCAGCTAGCAACTGAAGTAAAAAGGCAAATCATCCCCCTTGTGCCCCGCTGTGCTCGCAGGCAGCCTGCACTAGGAAGGGATTCAAGGAAGGGGTGGGCAAGAGCCAAAAAGCGATTGTGCCTTTCTTTCTCACCCATCACAGCAACCTTCAAGCTGGGATCAGTCCTGCATTCCCTACTCCCCCAGCAAATTGGACTGAAGGTAGTAGAAACACATGGTAGGAAACTCTCCTGCACTGGTTGGAGCAGATGTCTGGTAGATTTTTTTCACCATGACCTTGAAACAGGGACTCTTTATTTAAATCCGAGTAAGAACAGCCACAGACCCAAGGTATCCCAGCTCATGCTTGTCTCCAGTAGTGGCCAGCACCACCCTCTTGAGCAGAATTGGAGGAACAATGGGTAACCAGTCCTTCCAGGGGTACAGACCTGCCCTGAGGGCAGTGGGAGCAGGTGTGTAAGAGGCTTGATAAGTGAGTTTGGCCTGTATGTCCATGGTTTCTGGACTTTTTTTACATATATCTCAGGGTGCAGCACTGAGCTAGGTGAGATTGTAGTTCATCTCTTTCCCTACCTACTGACAGACTCCATATGTGCATGTATGTGTAGGCAGAGGAAGTGTGGTGAGTAAGCCAGACAGAATGGAAATGCAAGGTGGGATGGCACAAGACCGGAGAAATCACATTTGCTCCCTGATCCAATAGGAATGAACTCCTTTGGCAGCTGGATCTGTCAGGGCTGACCTGTTTGCTTCCCATGCATGCTGTGAGGGCTCCTCAGCTGGAGAAAAAAATCCCCCCTGTCCAATCTCACTGCTGCCTGAGACGATATCGAGTCTCAAAGTGGGCTTCTGAGTCCAGCAGCCTCCTTGACAGACACAGGTTGTGGAGAGCACCTTATGATGGGAGAGCACACTGGTATCCCACAGGCACTCAGCCAGGGGAATTGCACACTTTTCTGCTCCTCACGCAAACTTATTTTCTCAGGCAGGAGCCCACCTGATTCCAAGAGGAAAGGAGAGCTAAACCATCCTGTCAACTAGAGCTGAGGGAGAAAGGCATTCCACAAAGAAGCCTTTACCAGGGGGCTTCCCTCCTCCAATACAGTCATGATGGCACCCCCAAACTTAGCTGCTCCTTGGGGCTTCCCAAAAGGCATCGCAGGAGTCCTGTAGCAGGGCGCTGGCTCTCAGCCCACTCCCACCGCAGCCCTGTACCCATGGGGTTCCCCTGGGAGGATGACTGCCTTGCACAGTGTGTCACCACAGGGGACAGAATACAACCCCCAGCTAAGTTCAGCTTGTCTGCCTCATGGTAGCAGAGTTGTATGGCTTTGTATGTCCACTGCCTTCTTCCTTAGCCGTGGGGGTGACACCCTGGCTACTCCACGGCAAAGGGGAAGGGGGACATGGCTGTCACACTTTTGGGGGGGAGACAGAAAAGAAAGAGCAATTTGACGCTCAGCCAGACATTTTGTCACCTCTCCTACCAAATATATGAAAATAAAAGAGAAGTAAGGAAAAGGGAAAATAGCAAGTTCTTGCCTCAAGCACCAATTGCTGCTGATGTTAGTTCATTTTCAACAACGGACTTTAATTGCATCTCCACACTGGATAAACCTTCTTTTCCAAAAGTTATTTTAAATACATGGCAGACTCCTCCTTAAAACCAGGCCATGGTCTGCACTAAAGGAAATAGTATCAGTGAAAGGCAATCAGAGGTTTGAAATAGCTCTTATGTAAGATATTAAATAACAAGAACTTATCCACTTAAAAAAAAAAAAAGAATAAATATGATAGTAGTCTATGTAAGCTATTTTATTTTTTTGCTACCAAAAAAAAATCTCCCATATTTTTGTTACCAAAACAGAATTGGCTATTAGCTATCCATTAACTATCCATTGTTTCTTGCAATGCGAAAAGTTCAATAAATGTTCAGTGAATGCGCAAAAACAAATGAAAGAAAATAACTTTTTGCAGAACAAGTCATCAAGCTAGGTGGTTTGCAGGCCACAACCACGCACAAATCCATGAGGAGAGTAATGCTTTCTGGAAGGACATGTTCATTAGCTATTAACAATGGTACAAGAACTCCCACACTAAAGTAGTTCCAAGGAACTATTACAGAGATGACCTTGATGTAAAGAGCCATGAGTCTGGCCTGCAGAGTGCAGGGTTGACCTCAGATTGAGTTTTTGGACATTTGTGCCTCCCTGCAGTCAAGCTCTAGGAATTGATTTTGGATGTGGCAACTCTGGATCTGCTTTCAAACCTTGAAAGTAACCCAGGGAAATTAATTGGGGCTATCATTTCTGCCTCCAGAAAAAGGTAATTAAATTGTTTCTTAGACTGATGAGAGAATCATAGAATCATAGATTCATAGAATCAACCAGGTTGGAAAAGACCTCTGAGATCATCAAGTCCAACCCTTGATCCAACACTGCCACGGTTACTAGACCACGGCACTAGGTGCCACATCCAGTCTCACCTTAAAAACCTCCAGGGATGGTGAATCTACCACCTCCCAGGGCAGCCCATTCAAATGTCTGATTATTCTCTCAGTAAAAAATTTTTTTACTAATATCCAACCTAAACCTCCCCTGGCACAGCTTAAGACCATGCCCTCTTGTCCTATCCTGGTTGCCTGGGAGAAGAGGCCGGCGCCCACCTGGCTATAACCTCCTTTCAGGTAGTCGTAGAGAGTGATGAGGTCTCCCCTGAGCCACCTCTTCTCCAGGCTAAACAACCCCAACTCCCTCAGCCTCTCCTCATAGGACTTGTGCTCGAGTCCCTTTACCAACCTCCTTGCTCTTCTCTGGACCTGCTCCAGCACCTCAATATCCTTCCTGAACTGAGGGGC